>NC_030682.2:154229871-154474871 GCF_000004195.4 Xenopus tropicalis | reverse complement strand
GGGCATTTAAGAATATTTAGCCAAATACTTAGGGGTCCGTTTGCTAAAGTGGCTTAAATTAAGTAGGAGATTTTAGACACAGAATAAACGGCAAATATGTTATGGGCACTTTATTAAACGGGGACAAATTTAATATTGCAATTATTCTGGCAACAAAACATTGGATTGGCAGTTATCACACTCGCCAGAAAATACGCTACGTACTAATTAACACAAGTTTTACTATTCAGCAAAATGGGCTAAAGGCAAAATTGTTGGCAGAATATTTGCAAACATTTAACCCATATAGCATATTGATGTGTTACTGATAAATGTAAGAGTGTAGGGAAAATTACATGAAAGTATAGAATACCATATCAAGGAAGGAAAAATAATGACACATTACTGGAGGTTGGACATCTGGGGCCGCTGGAGGTCGGGCCTCTGGGGCCTGGGCGGGTGCTGCTGCCTGGCCGGGTGCTGGGGCCTCGGGGGCGCTTGAGTCTGGTGGGCCGCGGGGGCCACAGGAGCCTGGAGGGCCTGCGGTTGTGCCTGGGGATGAGGTGCCAGCTGAAGTTCTGTGAGATAGTATTGCAAGATTTTATTTTGTGTAATATATTATATATATATAAATATACATACATTCATACACCATTATAAATAACAGGGCCCCTCACAATTTTTGGGCCTCCCTCCTCCCACGCCCCCAATGGCCCCTCCCCCTGTGAACCCTCACATCAATACAAAGGACACACAGACATTGTTAGCCAGGGCCCCCTAAAACATTCGTGGCCCTTCCCCAAATGACTCACACTATGGGCCGCTCCCTGCTGCTTCCCCCCTGCTTTAAACTCATTTATGCATATGTATTTGAAAATAGATGTGTGTGTGTGTGTGTGTGTATATATATATATATATATATATATATATATATATATACAAAGTCCAAAATAGGGAGCACACCATCCAAAATGCAATACCTAGGTGCCCGAGCTAAAAGTTAAACACGTAGAGAAATGTCGGCACTCACAGGATTTCCACATAGGGTTTGACCCTATGTGGAAATCCTGTGAGTGCCGACATTTCTCTACGTATATATATATATATATACATTAGGAAGTGCTGGGAAGCTGCACACCATAAGGAACAATAATACCTGGGTGCCTGTGGCAAAACAAAATCTAGACAGGCATGGGGTGACGGCACACACAGGATTTTCACAAGGAGTCACAAAGATGTGAAATAATATTCAGAGGTTTATTGTGACCAACGTTTCAGTTCCTCACTGGCATTATGGTTGAACGTGATGGACGTATGTCTTTTTTTAACCCAACTTACTATGTTACTATGTTGCTTTCATCATCCCTGACATTTGTACCTTTAGTTCAAATTACTTGCTAAATCTTTTACTGAACGTATACTGTAAAAGCATAATAAAGTACAATAATTACCTTCCGCAATTTCAGCCACCAGGTCTGAATTCCTGCGCTTCAGGTCAGACCACAGGTGCTGGAGCTGGCAGGGGTCCACATCAAGGGCAAACCCGGCGAGCAAACCTTCTCTTAGCTCGCGCAGGATTGCCCTCTTCCTCTCGTGGACCCCTAAGGGCCCCAGCGGCGGGTCGTCATATCCTGAGCGCAGGAGCATGGTGATAATATAGCGCCTCTCCCCTGGTAGCAGATTAGAAACCCCAGGCATGATCCTCTCTGTAGTGTGACTGCAGGCTCAATGACACAAAATGGCCCCGAGTCGCACATGTCACGAGATTACAAAATAGCTACAAAATGTCTGCCAGTCGCGAGATTACAAAGTCGCGACAAAAGAAATCGCCAAAATGTAATGTATTTTGCGCTACTAAATATTTACCGCTATAGTACTGTATATTATCCGACTAAATATTCACCGCTATAGTACTGTATATTAGTAGCGAAATTCCATACATGCCAAGACTTTAGTAAAATTGAGTAAAAAGACACAGACTTGAATAAATAACACTGTAATTCCATATTTTATTGCCAAAAACTCATTTACTGTACTTTTCTATAATTTTTTGCCTGCCTGTAGTAGGTGTTAATTTTCGCATAGACCAATGCGATATTTAGCGCGCCTAAGTGTTTGTGAATAATGCGATCGTATTCTTTTCAGCGCAAAAATTAACACATGCGTTAAAACCAGCGCGAAAAATACCGCATGCGAAAATGGCGACTTAACGCAGGCGATAATACTATGGTGAATCGTGCGCTAATTATCGCGACTTATTTAACGCAAAAAACCGTGCGATAAATTTTATCGCACTTTAGTGAATCAGGCCCCATAGCTGTTGGTGTTGCACTGCTTCAGCAGTATTGTTTCTCCTGCCTCTCTCATATTGTGTGCTCACAATTAGCAGCCATTACCCAAGGTTTGACTGGAGTTTGCATTCTGCTGGCAAGCAATGCTTTCTGGGTAGGTGCTTGTGTATACCTGGGGCACTTTGCAAACTTTTGCTACTTGTTTATCCTGTGCCTGAGTCCTCTGTGAAGACACAGCAGGTATTTGTGCTCTTTATTTCACCAGGCACTTCCAGCACTGGTTGGGGGTTTGCTCTGCTCTAGCAGTATTGTTCCTCCTTGGCTCGCGTGTCCGCTGGCCCCTGTTGTGGCCCTTGGCTTGTTTGTCCGCTCGCCCCTGTTGTGGCCCTTGGCTTGCGTGTCTGCTGGCCCCTGTTGTGGCCCTTGGCTTGTGTATCTGCTGGCCCCTGTTGTGAGCCTTGACTTGCGTGTCCACTGGTCCCTGTTGTGGCCCTTGGCTTGTGTGTCCGTTGGGCCCTGTTGTGGCCCTTGGATCGAGTGTTCCCTGGCCCCTGTTGTGGTCCTTCGCTTGCTTGTCTGCTGGCCCCTGTTGTGGTCCTTGGCTTGCGTGTCCACTGGCCCCTGTTGTGGCCCTTGGCTTGCGTGTCCGCTGGGCCCTGTTGTGGCCCTTGGCTCGAGGGTTCCCTGGCCCCTGTTGTGGTCCTTGGCTTGTGTGTCCGCTGGCCCCTGTTGTGGTCCTTGGCTTGCGTGTCCACTGGCCCCTGTTGTGGCCCTTGGCCCGAGTGTCTGCTGGCCCCTGTTGTGGCCCTTGGCTCGCATGTCTGCTGGCCCCTGTTGTGGCCCTTGGCTCATGTGTCTGCTGGCCCCTGTTGTGGCCCTTGGCATGCGTGTCCACGGGCCCCTTTTGTGGCCCTTGGCTCGCGTGGCCCTTGGCTGCTGGCTCTGGGTGGATGCTGCTCAATCTAGCTTTTTTCGGCTTATGTGGTGCTGGTCCTTGCCATTGCCTTTGGCCCTTGTGTTGTCCTATGGACTTGCGTGGCAATGGGCCCTTGTTTTGGCCTTTGACTCATGCACCTGTGGGTTTAGGTTTGGCCCATTGCTCGCATGGCTGCGGGTCCTTGCTGTTGTGGGCTTAATGGTCTTTCATGTCCCTGGATGCTTGTGGTTGCTGACCTTTTCCTGGGGGATTGGCTCACGTGTTAGCTGGTCTCGGGATAGCCTTTGGTGTCAGTGACCACTTTTGTTTGGTGTGCATGTGGATTATGGGCTTTGCCTTGGTTATAGCCTTGTGTTGTCTTTTGGCAAGCGCGGCTGTTAGGGTAGCCATGGGCCATGGACATGTATGAGGGTCTGCCCTCTGGCAGTTCTAGAGAAGGCTAGGGTCATTGCCTCCCGGGCTTCTGACTTTGGTTTCAGTGCTTGCAGGGTTGCTTGAACCAAACGTTGGCATGTTTGCAGCGGGAGTGCCCATGGATTCACATTTGGTTTTGTATTGGTGCACCAGTTGGTTGCATTCAGGCCGGCTAGCTCGTGCAACATTGATGTGCATTGCCTGGCTTCTGCACCATTGGTTACTTGCATTATGACTGGTTTAGAATGGTGGGCAGACTGTTAGTTGTTTTAGCATTATCAGTTGCTTGCACAGTACTTGTACCAGTGTTACTGGGTCATTAGCTTTATATTCCCCAGTTTGGTTGGGCTTAGTGGGCTCTGAGTGCTACAGTGTCTCTGTTGCTTGCACAGTACTTGTACCAGTGTTACTGGGTCATTAGCTTTATGTTCCCCAGTTTGGTTGGGCTTAGTGGGCTCTGAGTGCTGCAGTGTCTCTGTTGCTTGCACAGTACTTGTTCTTATGCCAGGATTATGGTTGTTTGTGCGGTGAGCATTTTGGGAAAGGCCCTCGTGTCTGTGAGGGAACCCTTGTCACAGGGAATGGCCATTTCTTGCTCTGGTTTGCTTGTCTCATATTATATTCAGTAGTTGGGATATTGAGCTTTGGTTGTCAGCCCCTTACCAACACCTTGGGGCATTGTTGTTGTTCTTTTGGTTGCTCAGCATTCTGGTCTCATTTTTAGGGATTCATCAGTGTCCCTGTTTCCTCTACGGGATGTTGGCCTTGTGTTTGGCCTTTCTAGCTCTTGTTGGGTTTGTACCTTTGTATCCCACCCCTTACTGTTTGTGGGGCGGGGCTTGGTAGATCCCATGAGTACTGACATGGGGGGACACAGAAGAAACAGAGAATTTCACTTACCTTCTTGGCATAAATGTTATTTCTTCTAGGGTTTCCCATCCCAATTCTGCTTCCTGTACTGCTATGGCCAATGTATAACAGTGGTGAGAAGGAAGTCACATGGTCTTATAGGGCAGGATTCATTTTAATTGGCTTTGTTACAGGTCCAACCTCCCGTGGGGGAGGGGCAATGCTACCCATGTCGGGACTAGAAGAAATAGAATTTACATCAAGAAGGTAAGTAAAATTCTCTTTTTTCTCCAAATGTTCTGAAGTCGCCCCATTTGTCAAAATGTTATTTAAATGTGTAGTTTGGGAATGGCTTTCCCCTGCCATACAGAATCAAACTCCATCCAATGGTATCTGGGAAATAATCTCACCGGTATGGTTAAAAAATCTTCCATAGGGTATAAAGGTAATCTTGGCTTTATATAATATATTAACTTAAGGAACAGAACTTGTTGTTGTTGCCCTTACGGAGGCCGCGCTGTTGTTTCGCAGGATTGCAGCCGCAGAATTACTGCCTGGTGTTCTTGGGCTTTAGCTCCAGATGGAGGGTGGGGGGTATGATATTTACCCCTGTAGCTCTGTATTCCTCTTCTTCCCATGTCCATTGTAAGCCACACTCCCTGGAATTCTTATTTAAGGTGTAATAGAATTTTCCCTTATCTCAAAATTTTGCTGAAAGTTTCCTTTGAGAATATTTCCCAATGTTTCCCAGTACTTCTCAGTGTTTCCCAGTACTTCTCAGTGTTTCCCAGTACTTCCCAGTGTTTCCCAGTACTCCCCAGTACTTTCCAGGATTTTCCAATATTTCCCAGTACTTCCCAGTACTTCTCAGTATTTCCTAGTACTCCCCAGTACATTCCAGTATTTCCCAATATTCCCAGCACTTCTCAGTACTCTTCAGTATTTCCCAGTACTCCCCAGTACATTTCAGTATTTCCCAATATTTCCCAGCACTTCTCAGTACTCCCCCAGTATTTCCCAGTACTCCCCAGTACTTCCCAGTAGCAAACCTGCCTTTGTTGCCTCCATGCTCCTTGTCACTGGTTGTTTCTCTGTTAGAGGAGAATAGTAAATATGATTGGCCAGTTTGGGAAAGAGAAGTCACATGTTGCAGTAGATCCCACCCTTCCCAATGAGCCCAATCAGTAGGTTTGTGCCGAACACATTTCTTTCATTAATTAAAGCAATAAGCAGAGAGTATCTATGGTCGTTATTTCTGGCACTAAAGATGTAGCCAGTTTCTATTTAGAACTTCAGGGAAGCTCATAAAATTAACTATCAGCTCACTGAGAAGCCCCTGATAATGAGCTGCTCTGCTTCTTTTGAAGGGAGGGGTTTGTTTAACGGTAGATTGGGGGCCTAGAACAAATTGCCCTATTTAAAAAGAAAAGGGAAAGCTCAGTGAGAATAGCCCAACTTCAAATAAGTGCTTTATACTGGCCACTTGTTTGGTAATGGAATACTTGCTCAGGTTGCCCATAGGGTATACTTGGCCACTTTGGCCACTTGTTTTGTAATTGAATACTTGCTCAGTCTGGTCACAGGGTATACTTGGCCCCTTTAACCACTTGTTTGGTAATTGAATACTTGCTCAGTCTGGTCACAGGGTATACTTGGCCACTTTGGCTACTTGTTTGGTAACAGAATACTTGCGCATTCTGGTCACAGGGTATACTTGGCCGCTTGGCCACTTGTTTGGTAATTGAAACTGGGTGAACAGAAAACAACGAGCGGATTGACTTCTCCTTGAAACTGGGTGAAACAGAAAACAATGAGGGGATTAGTTTCTCCTTGAAACTGGGTGAAACAGAAAACAATGAGGGGATTAGTTTCTCCTTAAAACTGGGTGAAACAGAAAACAATGAGGGGATTAGTTTCTCCTTGAAACTGGGTGAAACAGAAAACAATGAGTGGATTGATTTCTCCTTGAAACTGGGTGAAACAGAAAACAATGAGTGGATTGATTTCTCCTTGAAACTGGGTGAAACAGAAAACAATGAGTGGATTGATTTCTCCTTGAAACTGGGTGAAACTGAAAACAATGAGGGGATTAGTTTCTCCTTGAAACTGGGTGAAACAGAAAACAATGAGTGGATTGATTTCTCCTTGAAACTGGGTGAAACAGAAAACAATGAGTGGATTGATTTCTCCTTGAAACTGGGTGAAACAGAAAACAATGAGTGGATTGATTTCTCCTTGAAACTGGGTGAAACAGAAAACAATGAGTGGATTGATTTCTCCTTGAAACTGGGTGAAACAGAAAACAATGAGGGGATTGATTTCTCCTTGAAACTGGGTGAAACAGAAAACAATGAGTGGATTGATTTCTCCTTGAAACTGGGTGAAACAGAAAACAATGAGTGGATTGATTTCTCCTTGAAACTGGGTGAAACAGAAAACAATGAGGGGATTGATTTCTCCTTGAAACTGGATGAAACAAAACAATGAGGAGATTGATTTCTCCTTGAAATTGGGTGAAACAGAAAACAATAGGGTTGATTCACTAAAGTGCGATAAGTTTTATCGCACGTTTTTTTGCGTTAAAATAGACGCAAAAATTAGCACGTAATTCACTACAGTATTACCGCGTGCGTTAAGTCGCATATCGCATGCGTTAATTTTCATGCGACCGCATGCGTTCATTTTCACACATGCGTTTATTAGCGCGCTGAAAAGAATACTAATGCATGATTCACAAACACTTAGACGAGCTAAATATCGCATTAGGCTATGCGAAAATTAAAACCTACTTGAGGCAGGCGATAATTATAGAAAAGTACAGTTAATGAGCTTTTGGCAATAAAATGTGGACTTTGCAGTCTTTCGCTAAAGATAAATGAACAGATTCGCTCATCACTAGCGCCTACTATTTATAAGCAGCTACTAATTATATGCTACTATTTATATGCTACCATTTATATGTGGCGACAATTTATATGCTGCGACTATACGTGGGCGTTGATTAGCGCATGTACCTTCAAATACCGAACGAAAATAGTCTTTGCGAGTTAAATAACGCATGCAATATCGCGCGTAAATTAGCGCAAGTATGCTTATAGTGAATCGTGTGTTAAGTCGCGCAAAATTTAGACACAATAAAATTTTTAACGCACGCTATAAATAGCGCACGTTTTAACGCACTTTAGTGAATCAGCCCTTATGAGGGGATTGATTTCTCCTTGAAACTGAGTGAAACAGAAAACAATGAGGGGATTAACTTCTCCTTGAAAATGTGTCAAGGTCAGGCTGTCACTGACTAGTCTAAAGGTGCCCATACACTATAAGATCCGCTCGCTTGGTGATGTCGCCAAGCGAGCGGATCTTCACCCGATATCCCCACCTACGGGTGGGCGATATCGGGTATCAAGTAACTTTAAAAAAAAATAATCCGTTCGTTTGGCCCTGGGGCCAAACGATCGGATTACATTTGTGGTTATGGGGCAGTCGGTTTGTGAATGCGGTCCCCGATCCGACGGAATTTTCTAACCTGGCCGATCGAGATCTGCCCAATTTAAGGCCAGATATCGGTTGGCCAGGCCGCTCTGTTCTGCCCATACACGGGCCGATTAGCTGCCGAATCTGTCCAAGGGACCGATATTGGCAGCTATAGTCGGCCCGTGTATGGGGACCTTAACGCTCCATAGGACTCAATGGTAATGGACAGATCAAACCTGACGAATTTTTTGTTTGGCAAAAAAATGTTAATAATGTTAATAAATCACGAATTACGGGAGTTTTTCAGAAAAATTTTAATTTTTAGAGAAACAGCATCAGAAAAGTACTGGCAAAACCCATTCATAAAACTTGAAAATATCTATATATATATCTAAAAGTTGCTTAGTAAATGTGCCCCTAGGTGTCGGTGCCTCCCTATCCCAAGTAACTTTGCACTTTCCCCTGATTGGCTCTCACCTCTTTGGTGACAACAAAAATCCTGCTTGTTTCTATGTAAATGTGAGAGACGTATATAGCGCTGAGCTTTAACCCCATTACACTGCGTGGCTAATATGGCACCGCCCGCGGGCTGTGGCCTCTAGCAGTAACTGGACCCAAACGATCTCTGCCACACGAAGTACCGGTGGGACCCGCTGAGAGGCAGAGGGCTGGGCACACCCAACACGGGAGTTAGTGGGTTAAGGGTGAGCTTTTTGAGAGGAAGGTTAATGAATGGGATGATCTCCGGCAGCAAAGGCGGGCAAACCGGGGCAGGGTGACAGTCTGTACCAGGAGAGAAGGAGAGAGTGTTAGAGAGGCAGAATGTTTCACTTTGTAACATGTGATATTTATGTCCAACTACAAAACTCACCCTGTGCCTCCCTGTGCCTCAGGGACCCGCCCCTTTCTGCCAGTCTCAGCAACGCTCGCTCCCTGCAACATGCAAACAAATACTCATTCTTCCATGGGCGGGGCTTGTCACTCACACAGCAGGATTATAGGTGCCTGTGAGTGGGGGCGGGGCTTGTCACTCACACAGCAGGATTATAGGTGCCTGTGAGTGGGGGCAGGGCTTGTCACTCACATAGTAGTATTATAGGTGCCTGTGAGTGGGGGGTGGGGCTTTACACTCACATAGCAGGATTATAGGTGCCTGTGAGTGGGGGGCTGGGTTTTACACTCACATAGCAGGATTATAGGTACCTGTGATTGGGGGTGGGGCTTGTCACTCACACAGCAGGATTATAGGTGCCTGTGAGTGGTGGTGGGGCTTGTCACTCACACAGCAGGATTATAGGTGCCTGTGAGTGGGGACGGGGCTTGTCACTCACATAGCAGGATTATAGGTGAGTGGGGGCGGGGCTGTAGTGAATATGAATGAGAAGGGAATGATCTCTAATGGGGGGGTTCTCTCAGTGGGACATTCCCATGTGAATACAAATTACCTTCGTATTGGCGGCAGAGCCAGGATCGTGCTCCTATTTGGGACTGATTCTTCTTTCATCGCTCCGAGTTCTTTTTTCATTTGAACTTTACAGAAATAATTTAAAACCTCAACAAATGTGACAGTAATGGTGGAATCTGCGCCCTTGTTTGTGCCCATTTTGCCAATTTCCTATGGTGAGAAAGATTGTTTAGCAGCGGTAACAGGGCGTTCCTATATCACTTTTATACCCCGCCCCTAGCAATAAATGGTATCCCAGCAACAAGTGTCCTATTGTATATGAGAGTCTGTATTTATACTGTTATAGAACTGAGCCCATTGTATTCTCCCCCCTCCCCCATACTTATCTGCTAGGTGTAACCTCTTGCCCTATTTCAGCTGACCCCGGGGCAACACAGCAGGGTATTTATACAAACTATAGTAGGGTTTCTGTAGTAAACACCCCAGCTGTACCGGTGCAGGAATGGCTGCCCCCGGGGCAACACAGCGGGGTATTTATATAAACTATAGTAGGGTTTCTGTAGCAAACACCCCAGCTGTACCGGTGCAGGAATGGCTGCCCCCGGGGCTACACAGCGGGGTATTTATATAAACTATAGTAGGGTTTCTGTAGCAAACACCCCAGCTGTACCGGTGCAGGAATGGCTGCCCCCGGGGCTACACAGCGGGGTATTTATATAAACTATAGTAGGGTTTCTGTAGTAAACACCCCAGCTGTACCGGTGCAGGAATGGCTGCCCCCGGGGCTACACAGCGGGGTATTTATATAAACTATAGTAGGGTTTCTGTAGCAAACACCCCAGCTGTACCGGTGCAGGAATGGCTGCCCCCGGGGCTACACAGCGGGGTATTTATATAAACTATAGTAGGGTTTCTGTAGCAAACACCCCAGCTGTACCGGTGCAGGAATGGCTGCCCCCGGGGCTACACAGCAGGGTATTTATATAAACTATAGTAGCAGGGTAATGCTACATTAGGGGTATTTATACAAACTATAGTAGCAGGGTAAGGCTACATTAGGGGTATTTATACAAACTATAGTAACAGGGTAACACTACATTAGGGGTATTTATACAAACTATAGTAGCAGGGTAACGCTACATTAGGGGGTATTTATACAAACTATAGTAGCAGGGTACCTCTACATTAGGGGTATTCATACAACCTATAGTAGCAGGGTAACGCTACATTAGGGGTATTTATACAAACTATAGTAGCAGGGTAACACTACATTAGGGGTATTTATACAAACTATAGCAGCAGGGTAACGCTACATTAGGGGTATTTATACAAACTATATTAATAGGATAGCGCTACATTAGGGGTATTTATACAAACTATAGTAACAGGGTAACGCTACATTAGGGGGTATTTATACAAACTATAGTAGCAGGGTAACACTACATTAGGGGTATTTATACAAACTATATTAATAGGATAGCGCTACATTAGGGGTATTTATACAAACTATAGTAGCAGGGTAACACTACATTAGGGGTATTTATACAAACTATAGCAGCAGGGTAACGCTATATTAGGGGTATTTATACAAACTATATTAATAGGATAGTGCTACATTAGGGGTATTTATACAAACTATAGTAACAGGGTAATGCTACATTAGGGGGTATTTATACAAACTTATAGTAACAGGGTAACGCTACATTAGGGGTATTTATACAAACTATAGTAACAGGGTAACGCTACATTAGGGGTATTTATACAAACTATAGTAACAGGGTAACGCTACATTAGGGGTATTTATTCAAACTATAGTAACAGGGTAACGCTACATTAGGGGTATTTATACAAACTATAGTAGCAGGGTAACGCTACATTAGGGGGTATTTATACAAACTATAGTAACAGGGTAACGCTACATTAGGGGTATTTATACAAACTATAGTAGCAGGGTAATGCTACATTAGGGGGTATTTATACAAACTATAGTAACAGGGTAATGCTACATTAGGGGTATTTATACAAACTATAGTAGCAGGGTAATGCTACATTAGGGGTATTTATACAAACTATAGTAGCAGGGTAACGCTACATTAGGGGTATTTATACAAACTATAGTAACAGGGTAACACTTCATTAGGGGTATTTATACAAACTACAGTAACAGGGTAACGCTACATTAGGGGGTATTTATACAAACTATAGTAGCAGGGTACCGCTACTTTAGGGGTATTCATACAAACTATAGTAGCAGGGTAACGCTACATTAGGGGTATTTATACAAACTATAGTAGCAGGGTAACACTACATTAGGGGTATTTATACAAACTATAGCAGCAGGGTAACGCTACATTAGGGGTATTTATACAAACTATATTAATAGGATAGCGCTACATTAGGGGTATTTATACAAACTATAGTAACAGGGTAACGCTACATTAGGGGGTATTTATACAAACTATAGTAGCAGGGTAACACTACATTAGGGGTATTTATACAAACTATAGTAACAGGGTAATGCTACATTAGGGGGTATTTATACAAACTATAGTAGCAGGGTAACACTACATTAGGGGTTTTTATACAAACTATAGCAGCAGGGTAACGCTACATTAGGGGTATTTATACAAACTATAGAAACAGGGTAACGCTACATTAGGGGTATTTATACAAACTATAGTAACAGGGTAACGCTACATTAGGGGTATTTATACAAACTATAGTAACAGGGTAACGCTACATTAGGGGTATTTATACAAACTATAGTAGCAGGGTAACGCTACATTAGGGGGTATTTATACAAACTATAGTAACAGGGTAACACTTCATTAGGGGTATTTATACAAACTACAGTAACAGGGTAACGCTACATAACGGGTATTTATACAAACTTTAGTAACAGGGTAACGCTACATTAGGGATATTTATACAACCTCTAGTTGATGTTGCTCATAGCAGCCAATCAGATGCTTTGCTTTGGTTTCATAACTGTTGAAATCTAATTGTTAATTGGTTGCCCTGGGCAACATCACCAGTAATGCTTTACTCCACTTTTACACAGCATGATAAATATCTCCCTTTGATTCCATTTGAGCTCACTGTGTATCACATGACAACCCTATGCAGACCCAGGAAGTGAATAAGAGGCACACAAGCATGAAAATGTTCTTTGGGGGTGCCAAATAAGGGCTGCGATTGGCTGTTTGGTAGCCCCATGTGACTGCTAGGAGTAAAATTGTGTTTCTGTGTTTCCACAACTTCTCCAAGTTAGAGATTTTATAGTAGGCACCTATTTTGGGAGCAACATCAAACGGGTTGGTGAGGAATGTGTTGCTCCCGAGCCACTGGTTGGGGGTCCCAGCTCTATACTAACGCTAGGCATCTCCCTCTTGGCTTCAACACCGCAACTTGATACTGATTCCCCCACAACCAATAGAAGCCCCCTAATTACCCAGTGTCTCCTTACTCTGCCCTCTCGGGGTCTGATGACCCAGGGTCTTCTCCTCCCCTCCCCTTTCCCCTCCTCCTCCCCCTCCCCTCCCCTCCCATCCCCCTCCCCTTCCCCCTCCCCTTCCCTTCCCCCTCCTCCTCCCCTTCCCCTCCCCTTCCCCTCCCCTCCCCCTCACCTTCAAGTGTTGGGCCCAATAGAGAAGCCACTGTTCACACATGTCTCTCACATCAGTTCTTCTCCTGTCACTCAATTCCCAGGTGGCCCAAGAACTGAATTCCTTGTCCAGAAACCCCTGGGAGTCATGCACCCCAATCTTCTTGAAAAACACCGGCATTTGCCCCCTGCAAAGCCAATCAGAGAAAGAGTTACCCAGCTCTGCAGAGTAAAGTAACATAGTAAGTTGGGTTGAAAAAAGACATACGTCCATCAAGTTCAACCATAATGCCTATATATAACCTGCCTAACTACTAGTTGATCCAGAGGAAGGCAAAAAACCCCATCTGAAGCCTCTCTAATTTGCCGCAGAGGGGAAAAAATTCCTTCCTGACTCCAAGATGGCAATCGGACCAGTCCCTGGATCAACTAGTACTAAGAGCTATCTCCCATAACCCTGTATTCCCTCACTTGCTAAGAATCCATCCAGCCCCTTCTTAAAGTTATATAATGTATCAGCCAGTACGACTGATTCGGGGAGGGAATTCCAGAACTTCACAGCTCTCACTGTAAAAAATCCTTTCCGAATGTTTAAATGGAACCTCCCTTCTTCTAAACAAAGTGGGTGCCCTCGTGTCCGTTGGAAGGCCCTACTGGTAAATAAAACATTAGAGAGGTTATTATATGCTCCCCTTATATATTTATACATAGTTATCATGTCACCTCTTAAGCGCCTCTTCTCCAGTGTAAACAGACCCAACTTGGCCAGTCTTTCTTCATAACTGAGACTTCCCATACCCTTTACCAACTTAGTTGCCCTTCTCTGGACCCTCTCTAACTCAATAATGTCCCGTTTGAGCACTGGAGACCAAAACTGAACAGCATATTCTAGATGGGGCCTTCATGGAGCAACCATGAAACGAGGGGGAGCAGAGAGCAACGAGAGAAGCAGCTATTTATTTGCTCCTAGTGCCATTGTGTTCCTCCAGTCTGACCCCCCTACTCTATATGTATGGTGGTACCCCCACACCTGTCTGACCCCCCCCTGCTCTATATGTATGGTGGTACCCCCACACCTGTCTGACTCCCCCTGCTCTATATGTATAGTGGTACCCCCACTCCTGTCTGACCCCTCTACAATCTTATCCATAGGAACTGAAATGGGTCGGGCCCAACACGGAGCCTCTTGGTATAATACTGAATGACATATTATTCCCTGAGAGTCCGTCCATGGATATCAGTGTGCCAAGTTGGGATTGGTTACACTGGGGAAGGGGCAGTTAAGGGGGGGGTCACTATATATAAATATATAAGGGGGGGCAGTAATGAAATAGAGAAAGTACAGGGAAGAGCGACTAAGCTGATAAAGGGAATGGGCTCAGTTATGGGGAAAGGCTGGCCCAGTTGGGATTGGTTACACTGGGGGGGGGGGCAGTTAAGGGGGGGGGCACTATATATAAATATATAAGGGGGGGCAGTAATGAAATAGAGAAAGTACAGGGAAGAGCGACTAAGCTGATAAAGGGAATGGGCTCAGTTATGGGGAAAGGCTGGCCCAGTTGGGATTAGTTACACTGGGGAAGGGGCAGTTAAGGGGGGGTCACTATATATAAATATATAAGGGGGGGCAGTAATGAAATAGAGAAAGTACAGGGAAGAGCGACTAAGCTGATAAAGGGAATGGGCTCAGTTATGGGGAAAGGCTGGCCCAGTTGGGATTGGTTACACTGGGGGGGGGGGCAGTTAAGGGGGGGGCACTATATATAAATATATAAGGGGGGGCAGTAATGAAATAGAGAAAGTACAGGGAAGAGCGACTAAGCTGATAAAGGGAATGGGCTCAGTTATGGGGAAAGGCTGGCCCAGTTGGGATTGGTTACACTGGGGGGGGGCAGTTAAGGGGGGGGCACTATATATAAATATATAAGGGGGGGTCACTATATATAAATATATAAGGGGGGGCAGTAATGAAATAGAGAAAGTACAGAGAAGAGCGACTAAGCTGATAAAGGGAATGGGCTCAGTTATGGGGAAAGGCTGGCCCAGTTGGGATTGGTTACACTGGGGGGGGGGGGGGCAGTTAAGGGGGGGCACTATATATAAATATATAAGGGGGGGGGTCACTATATATAAATATATAAGGGGGGGCAGTAATGAAATAGAGAAAGTACAGAGAAGAGCAACTACGCTGATAAAGGGAATGGGCTCAGTTATGGGGAAAGGCTGGCCCAGTTGGGATTGGTTACACTGGGGAAGGGGCAGTTAAGGGGGGGGCACTATATATAAATATATAAGGGGGGGGCAGTAATGAGATAGAGAAAGTACAGAGAAGAGTGACTAAGCTGATAAAGGGAATGGGCTCAATTATGGGGAAAGGCTGGCCCAGTTGGGATTGGTTACACTGGGGAAGGGGCAGTTAAGGGGGGGGTCACTATATATAAATATATAAGGGGGGGCAGTAATGAAATAGAGAAAGTACAGAGAGGAGCAACTAAGCTGATAAAGGGAATGGGCTCAGTTATGGGGAAAAGCTGGCCCAGTTGGGATTGGTTACACTGGGGAAGGGGCAGTTAAGGGGGGGTAGGATCACTATATATAAATATATACTGTAAGGGGGGGCAGTAATGAAATAGAGAAAGTACAGAGAAGAGCGACTAAGCTGATAAAGGGAATGAGCTCAGTTATGGGGAAAGGCTGGCCCAGTTGGGATTGGTTACACTGGGGAAGGGGCAGTTAAGGGGGGGGTCACTATATATAAATATATAAGGGGGGGCAGTAATGAAATAGAGAAAGTACAGGGAAGAGCGACTAAGCTGATAAAGGGAATGGGCTCAGTTATGGGGAAAGGCTGGCCCAGTTGGGATTGGTTACACTGGGGAAGGGGCAGTTAAGGGGGGGGTCACTATATATAAATATATAAGGGGGGGCAGTAATGAAATAGAGAAAGTACAGGGAAGAGCGACTACGCTGATAAAGGGAATGGGCTCAGTTATGGGGAAAGGCTGGCCCAGTTGGGATTGGTTACACTGGGGAAGGGGCAGTTAAGGGGGGGGTCACTATATATAAATATATAAGGGGGGGGCAGTAATGAAATAGAGAAAGTACAGAGAAGAGCGACTAAGCTGATAAAGGGAATGGGCTCAGTTATGGGGAAAGGCTGGCCCAGTTGGGATTGGTTACACTGGGGAAGGGGCAGTTAAGGGGGGGGGGTCACTATATATAAATATATAAGGGGGGGCAGTAATGAAATAGAGAAAGTACAGGGAAGAGCGACTAAGCTGATAAAGGGAATGGGCTCAGTTATGGGGAAAGGCTGGCCCAGTTGGGATTGGTTACACTGGGGAAGGGGCAGTTAAGGGGGGGTCACTATATATAAATATATAAGGGGGGCAGTAATGAAATAGAGAAAGTACAGGGAAGAGCGACTAAGCTGATAAAGGGAATGGGCTCAGTTATGGGGAAAGGCTGGCCCAGTTGGGATTGGTTACACTGGGGAAGGGGCAGTTAAGGGGGGTCACTATATATAAATATATAAGGGGGGGCAGTAATGAAATAGGGAAAGTACAGGGAAGAGCGACTAAGCTGATAAAGGGAATGGGCTCAGTTATGGGGAAAGGCTGGCCCAGTTGGGATTGGTTACACTGGGGAAGGGGCAGTTAAGGGGGGGTCACTATATATAAATATATAAGGGGGGCAGTAATGAAATAGAGAAAGTACAGGGAAGAGCGACTAAGCTGATAAAGGGAATGGGCTCAGTTATGGGAAAGGCTGTGCCCTGGCCAACCTTACCAATACGATGGAGGAACCTGGACAAAGATCACTATTAATTCCACAACAAGCTCATTAGTTGCACAGCTCAGGTCAGTCAGGATATGGAGGCAAGAGAAGACAAAGTCCCGATCTTCAGGCACCTGGTGGTCGGAAAGTCACACAACTGTTACTGCTCATTGGTTGGAACCCAACAGAACTGGCAGATTGGTATCGATGGGCAGATACATGAGTGACCAAACTCGCCCATCTTACACATTTTGGGATTGTGTAGCCTCTTTATTATTATAGGGGCAATGTAATAAATGGTCTTAAGTTTGCACCTTGTCTAGTTACCCATAGCAACCAATCAGCAGGTAGCATATACTGGTCAGTTGTTTGAAATAAATACACATCTGATTGGTTGTTCTGGGTAATTAGATGTGGGCAAACAGAAGGTTTTAATCACATTACCCAATGGGACTGTCAGGATCAGTGAGGATTCGAACACCACTTGGGGTGTTCCTGGCAGCGTGCGTTTGCCTCTTGAGCCACGGGAGGCATTTTGGCCTGACTTTGTCTGATTCTTCTATTTTCTGTCTTCTACTTCTCTGTCTGCTCCTTTTCCTCCGCCCACCTCATTATCCTCATGTGTTTCCCATCTCCTAATCTTCACCCTTTATAAGCCTTTCCCTGACCATTGCCCCTTGCTTGGTCATTAAGTGTTTCCTGTGACCCTGCCTCCGTGTTCCCTGTTCCTGTGTCTATTCTTGTTATCTTGCTGGTTCCATGCTCCAGTTTCCCGTGTCCTATTCCTGCCCTGTTCCTGTGTCTATTCTTGTTATCTTGCTGGTTCCATGCTCCAGTTTCCCGTGTCCTATTCCTGCCCTGTTCCTGTGTCTATTCTTGTTTTCGTGCTGGTTCCAAGCTCCAGTTTCCCGTGTCCTATTCCTGCCCTGTTCCTGTGTCTATTCTTGTTATCTTGCTGGTTCCAAGCTCCAGTTTCCCGTGTCCTATTCCTGCCCTGTTCCTGTGTCTATTCTTGTTATCTTGCTGGTTCCAAGCTCCAGTTTCCCGTGTCCTATTCCTGCCCTGTTCCTGTGTCTATTCTTGTTATCTTGCTGGTTCCATGCTCCAGTTTCCCGTGTCCTATTCCTGCCCTGTTCCTGTGTCTATTCTTGTTATCTTGCTGGTTCCATGCTCCAGTTTCCCGTGTCCTATTCCTGCCCTGTTCCTGTGTCTATTCTTGTTTTCGTGCTGGTTCCAAGCTCCAGTTTCCCGTGTCCTATTCCTGCCCTGTTCCTGTGTCTATTCTTGTTATCTTGCTGGTTCCAAGCTCCAGTTTCCCGTGTCCTATTCCTGCCCTGTTCCTGTGTCTATTCTTGTTATCTTGCTGGTTCCAAGCTCCAGTTTCCCGTGTCCTGTTCCTGTTCCCTGGTGCCCTTCCTAGTTCTGCCTTGATTTCCCGGTTTTGACCTTTGTCCTCGACTTCGCTTGACTGCCGCTTGCCCTGACCTTTTGCCTGTTTTGGATTCCGCCTCTGCCTGCCGTTCTATATTCAGTGTGTGTATCCATTGTCTGCACTGTTACGTCACTAGGTATTAAAGTTCTTCACTATCATCATGGCCTCTGACACCAGTTCTGTGATCTATGGTTACACTGCGGGTTACCCAGTCTTCAGGCTCCCACCTTCCTGGTACTCCACGGCGTCTCCTCAGGGAGATTGTGACAGAATGACCAAGCCATACAAAATGGAGCCTGCTGGTAACTCCTCCATGTCCTGTGATGTTGAACTACAACTCTCTGCTGCTCCTTGGCTCTCTACCCTCAAGAAATACAAAGGTGAGGAAGATTCTTTTTCTGCCTTTCTGCTATCATATAAAGACTTAAGTTCTGCTCCATTTTTTGTACAAGCCACTAATTCTTTCAGGAGTAGACGTATAGCTCGATATCTCCTAGAGGGAGATGCTCGTGTATGGGCGGAATGGTGCATTGCAGAAAAGGCCAGTTTTTTGGAGAATTCCTGTGCTTTTCTGTCCTATCTGAAAGCTACTTTTACTGGGGATTTATTCCCAGTTTCCTCTGACTTATTTTCTTCAAGTACCACTGTGACTGCTGGTTCTGTAAAACCTTTCCTGTTTACCCCTCCAGTCCCAAGATATTCACAGCTTGTTAAGTTAAATATATTGAATATGCACCAGCCAACTGTTCCTTCCTTTTATGATTTTTGTGATGAGGAACCAGACTGTGAAGATGACTATACTGATTTTTCTGATTATGAAGATCGGGAAGATTTGGATTCCAATGAGGATGAGATTCAAACTGCCATTAAGCCCATGTCTGTTCATTTACCTTCAGTTCAGTCTGTATCTGTCCCTCTGTCAGCTTTGGCTGTTCCGCAGTCTGACATCAAACCTGTGACAGTTTTCAAGTCTCTCAGACCTGAACCCCAGTTCATGAGTCTGTCTATTAAAAACCTCTCTCTTGCTCAAGTTCCTGCAGCCCAGCTTCCAGTGTCTGCTCCAGTGCCAGCTATCTCCCTGTCTGCTCCAGTGCCGGCTATCTCCCTGTCTGCTCCAGTGCCAGCTATCTCCCTGTCTGCTCCAGTGCCGGCTATCTCCCTGTCTGCTCCAGTGCCGGCTATCTCCCTGTCTGCTCCAGTGCCAGCTATCTCCCTGTCTGCTCCAGTGCCGGCTATCTCCCTGTCTGCTCCAGTGCCGGCTATCTCCCTGTCTGCTCCAGTGCCAGCTATCTCCCTGTCTGCTCCGGTGCCGGCTATCTCCCTGTCTGCTCCAGTGCCAGCTATCTCCCTGTCTGCTCCGGTGCCGGCTATCTCCCTGTCTGCTCCGGTGCCGGCTATCTCCCTGTCTGCTCCAGTGCCGGCTATCTCCCTGTCTGCTCCAGTGCCAGCTATCTCCCTGTCTGCTCCAGTGCCAGCTATCTCCCTGTCTGCTCCAGTGCAGACTGGCCAGCTTCTAGTATCTGCTCTGGTGCCAGCTGCCCAGCTTCCAGTGTCTGCTCCGGTGCCAGCTATCTCCATGCCTCCTGCTCCAGGGCTTGTTCCCTGATGGCTGCCGCTCCTGTGCCAGACTCCGCTCCTGTGCCAGACTCCGCTCCTGTGCCAGACTCCGCTCCTGTGCCGGCTCCCTGAAAGCCGGCACAGGAGCGGAGTCTGGCACAGGAGCGGGCAGCCATCGGGGAACAAGCCCTGGAGCAGGAGGCATGGAGATAGCTAGCACCAGAGCAGACACTGGAAGCTGGACAGCCGGCACCGGAGCAGATACTAGCTGCTGCTGCCTGCTCTAGCACCTGCTATTAGCCCGCCAGTTCCTGTACCCGCAGTCCAGTCTCCGGTTCCTGTACCCATGTCTGCTTTCCAGCCAGTGCCTGCTCCGGTGTCTGCTTTCCAGCCAGTGCCTGCTCCGGTGTCTGCTACCCAGCCTGTGCCTGCACCCCGACGGCTGCCTCCTCCTGTGCCTGCACCCCGACGGCTGCCTCCTCCCATGCCAGCAGTACTGTCTGTACCAGCTCCTTCACTTGTGCCAGTTCTCAGCCATCAGTTCCAGCTTCTGTGCCAGCGGTCCTGCCCGTAACGGCTCCTGTGCCAGCGGTTCTGCCAGCTCCCGTGCCAGCAGTTGTGGCTGCTCCTGCCTCTGTCTCAGTGGTTCTGCCTGTTTTCGCTTCAGTGCCAATGCTTGTGCCACCAGCCTCTGAGGACAAAATTGCTTCTGGGCCTACCTTCCCTGCTACTGGATCTGGTGGTTCTGTTGTTGCAGACTCTGCCAGTCCTGTTGCAGTGAGTGGTGGTCTTGTTGCTTCCCTGGGCATCTCTCTTTCACCTGTAGTCGGTGTGTTTGATGGTGCTTCACCTGTAATGGGTGTCTATGATGGGCCTCCACCTGTAATGGGTGTTTTGTGTGGTGTCTCATCCGCTGTGGCTCCTGACCCTGGCATCTCATCCGCTGTGGCTCTCGATTCTGGCAACTTCTCTGTCTAAATCCTGACCTTGGTGGCCTACCTTATGTTAATGATCCTCTGGCTTCGTCTCCTGACTCTGGCGACACTCCTGTTCTGGTTCCTGACTCTGGCGACACTCCTGTTCTGGCTCCTGGCTTTGGCGACCCTCTGGCTTTGGCTTCTGTTCCTGGTGACCCTCTGGCTTCGGCTTCTGTTCCTGACGACCCTCTGGCTTCGGCTTCTGTTCCTGGCGACCCTCTGGCTTCGGCTTCTGTTCCTGGCGACCCTCTGGCTTCGGCTTCTGTTCCTGGCGACCCTTTGGCTTCGGTTTCTGTTCCTGGCGACCCTTTGGCTTCGGCTTCTGATGACCCTCTGATTCAGGCTTCTGTTCCTGGCGACCCTTTGGTCTGCTCCAGTGCCAGCTATCTCCCTGTCTGCTCCAGTGACGGCTCCCGTGCCAGCAATCCTTCCCGTGCCAGTGGTCCTGCTAGCTCCTGTGCCAGCAATTGTGCCTGCTCCTGCCTCAATGCCAGCAGCTGTGCCAGACTCCGCTGCTGTGCCGGCTCCCCGAAAGCTGTCTGCTCCTGTGCCGGCTCCCCGAAAGCTGCTGCTGCCTGCTCTAGCACCTGCTATTAGCTTGCCGGTTCCTGTACCCGCAGTCCAGTCTCTGGTTCCTGTACCCGCAGTCCAGTCTCCGGTTCCTGTACCCGCAGTCCAGCCTCCGGTTCCTTTACCCGCAGTCCAGTCTCCGGTTCCTTTACCCGCAGTCCAGTCTCCGGTTCCTTTACCCGCAGTCCAGTCTCCGGTTCCAGTGCCTGCTGCGGTGTCTGCTACCCAGCCAGTGCCTGCTCCGGTGTCTGCTACCCAGCCAGTGCCAGCTTCCGTACCTGCACCCCGACGGCTGCCTCCTCCTGTGCCAGCAGTCATGTCTGCATCAGTTCCTGCCTCTGTGCCAGTTCTCCAGCCATCAGTTCCTGCCTCTGTGCCAGTTCTCCAGCCATCAGTTCCTGCCTCTGTGCTAGTTCTCCAGCCATCAGTTCCTGCCTTCATGTCAGCGTTTCTGCCCGTGACGGCTCCCGTGCCAGCAATCCTTCCCGTGCCAGTGGTCCTGCTAGCTCCTGTGCCAGCAATTGTGCCTGCTCCTGCCTCAATGCCAGCGGTTGTGCCTGCTCTCGCTTCAGTGCCAATGCTTCTACCACCAGCCTCTGAGGATAAAATTGCTTCCGGGCCTACCTTCCCTGCTACTAGGTCTGGTAGTTCTGTTGTCGCAGATTCTGGTGGTCTTGTTGCTTTCCTGGGCATCTCCCTTCCACCTGTAGTGGGTATGTATGATGGTGCTCCACCTGTAATGGGTGTCTATGTTGGTCCTCCACCTGTAATGGGTGTTTTGTGTGGTAATTCATCCGCTGTGGCTCCTGACCCTGGCGTCTCATCCACTGTGGCTCCTGACCCTGGCGTCTCATCCGCTGTGGCTCCTGACCCTGGCGTCTCATCCGCTGTGGCTCCTGACCCTGGCGTCTCATCCGCTGTGGTTCCCGATTCTGGCAACTTCTCTGTTCTAAATCCTGATCCTGGTGGCCCTCCTTGTATTAATGACCCTAGTGACTCTCTGGCATCTGTTCCTGACTCTGGCGGCACTCCTGTCCTGGCTTTGGCTCCTGACTTTGGAGGCACTCTTGTCCTGGCTTCGGCTCCTGACTCTGGCGGTTTTCCTGTCCTGGCTTCGGCTCCTGACTTTGGCGGCACTCCTGTCCTGGCACCTGACTCTGGCGGTTTTCCTGTCCTGGCTTTGGCTCCGGCTCCTGACTTTGGCTCCTGACTTTGGCGGCACTCCTGTCCTGGCTCCTGACTCTGGCGGTTTTCCTGTCCTGGCTTTGGCTCCGGCTCCTGACTTTGGCGGCACTCCTGTCCTGGCTCCTGACTCTGGCGGCACTCCTGTTTCGGCTTCTGACCCTGACGACTCTCTGGCTCTGGTTCCAGACCCTGGTGGCTCACTCCCTGCTGATGTTTTTGAGCCTTGCAGTATTCTCACTTGCATATCCAGTCCTTGCAATGCCTTTAATGACTTTATTTCAATGCATAAATGTTATTTGTTTAAAATTTTGTTGTTTGGCTGGGCTATCGCCCGTAGGGCGATCTTTAAGGGGGGGGGGGGTAATATCAGGAACTATAGGGATTCGAACCCTGGACTGTATGCGGAACTCTAGGTGCACATACTTGCTGAGCCACAGGGGGCTCTTTGAGCTACATGGGATCGGTTGCCCTAATGTCGTTTCTGCCTTTCTACCAGTTTCTCTGTCTATATTGGTCATCACATGTGTGGTTGCTTTAGTAATCACCAGACTATATAAACCCTCTCCAGACTACACCCAGTGCTCGATCATCGTTCCCGCTGAGCCTGGTCTTGCCACTTCTGATACCTGATTCCTATGTTCCCTGCCTGGTTCCTGTTTGGTTTGTGATATTGACTTCTGCCCGACTTTCTGGATTTGCTTGAACTCTGCCCGGACTGACCCCTGCCTGACTAACGGATCTTATAGAACTCTGCCTGAATCGACCCTTGCCTGATTATCGGACTTGCTAGAACACTGCCTGGACTGACCCCTGCCTGCCTTTGGATTCACTTGTTACCGGACTCTGTATTTATCACAGGCTTGTACATTACTTTTATTTCCATTCTGTTTGTTTTCATTAAAACTCCTTCGTTCATCTAACTTGGCTGTCTGGCCCTTTAAGGGAGTTCTGGGTTATCTGCACATAGGCTCCTACCTGCCAGCCACTCACCTGTGGCTGCCCCTGACAGCTACTGATCCTAGTGGGAAGGTACAGATCTACTTCTGCTACTGATCCTAGTGGGAAGGTACAGATCTACTTCTGCTACTGATCCTAGTGGGAAGGTACAGATCTACTTCTGCTACTGATCCTAGTGGGAAGGTACAGATCTACTTCTTCTACTGATCCTAGCTGGAAGGTACAGATCTACTTCTTCTACTGATCCTAGTGGGAGCCTTTGGGTCTCTACTAACTTGCAATATACATTTGGGGACTCTAATGGAGGATCAAGAGAATACTGTTATTTCTAACATTTCATGATATTTTGTTATTTTTGTTTTGAATGAAAGTTTAATCTGATGATTTGACCTGTATCACTATTTAGGTGTTGGGGGACACAGTATCACTCTATTTAAGTGGGGGGGGCTCAGTATTACTCTATTTAGATGTGGGGGGCACAGTATCACTCTATTTAAGTGGGGGGGCTCAGTATTACTCTATTTAGGTGTGGTGGGGGCGCAGTATCACTCTACTTAGGTGTGGGGGGGCGCAGTATCACTCTATTTAGGTGTGGGGGGTGCAGTATCGCTCTATTTAGGTGGGGGCACAGTATCACTCTATTTAGGTGTGGGGGGGGCAGTATCACTCTATTTAGGTGTGGGGGGCACAGTATCGCTCTATTTAGATGTGGGGGGGCGCAGTATCACGCTATTTAGGTGTGGGGGGGCAGTGTCGCTCTATTTAGGTGGGGGGGCACAATATCATTCTATATAGGTGTGGGGGGAGCAGTATCACTCTATTTAGGTGGGGGGCGCAGTATTGCTGTATTTAGGTGTATCAATTTAGAATTGTTTGAGACAAAAGGATATTCCTTACCTCTAAATTCAGCCCTTGAGTGGGATTCATTGCTTGGATCAGAGAACTGTGAATCTCTTTTAGGTTTTTAGGTTGCCCTTTAAGTAGCAAAGTCTTCACAGCTATCAGGATGTCGGAGCGCATGGGATGGCCGACATGTGCGAGTCCGTGTAGAAGTCGGGATACAAACTCAGCCTCACATACATGGTGTAGTTCTTCCTATAAATGCCAACCAGTCCCTTAGAATCATCCCTACGTATGTATAATTCCAGGGGGGCTCAACCATTTGGTATCCACCCCCTTTCCTACTCTGACTCAAGCAGAGAGCAGGGGAAATGCCTAGGGACCCATATTAACTCTCTCCTACTATAACAGTCACTATTCCTTTTTCAAGAAGAGGCTTTTTGACTACCCTGTGTGTAACCCTGTGTGTAACCCTGTGTGTAACCCTGTGTGTAACCCTGTGTGTAACCCTGTGTGTAAGCCTGTGTGTAACCCTGTGTGTAACCCTGTGTGTAAGCCTGTTTAACCTGTGTGTAACCCTGTTTAACCTGTGTGTAACCCTGTGTGTAACCCTGTGTGTAACCTATGTGTAACCCTGTGTGTAACTCTGTGTAATCGTGTGTGAAACAAAGTGCTCACCTTGCCCCATGAGCTTACTCTCAAGTACTCCCCGTTTGCAAACATCTCGAGTCTCATACACCACTAAATGAAAGCAGGAATTCCAGGTTTGCTACTGAGGTATCTAGCCCACAGTGGCCTCCATGTTACCCAATGTTACCCCATATTACCCCATATGACTCTATATTACCCCATATTACCTCATCTCACCTTTGCTTCAGGGAAAATATCAGTGAACCAGGTCTCCTGTATGTATTGCAGCATGAATGGAGGGACTGGTTGGGCCGCAACACGTTGCTCCTCAGAGGACCCATTTAGTGCTGGTTCATCAGGGGAGGGGATTTGGTGCCTTTCCAACTGCTCCGGCTCAGAAGGGAATGTCGGCAGCGGAAGGGAAGGGATCTCAGGTGACACAGCAGCTTCCACTGTACTCTGGGGGCAGAACCAATAATGTAGTTACACTGGGCACCCTGGGATACCGCTCTGCAAGAGCAGCTGTTCTACTGATATATATATATATATATATATATGTGGCTCCATATACTGCCCCTTATTCCCCTTTGTAAGCAGCAGTCCTGCCCTGCTTTATGGCTGAGATTCTAGCTATCTGTATAACAGAGCATTCTGTACAGCGCTGCGTACCCTTGTGGCGCTTTATAAATAAAGTTATACATACATACATACATACAGTGGTACAGATCCTATCTGATCCCCCCCATTGTAAGCAGCAGTCCTGCCCTGCTTTATGGCTGAGATTCTAGCTACCTGTATAACAGAGCATTCTGTCACAGTGGCACAGATCCTATCTGATCCCCCCCCCCCCCCCCCCCATTGTAAGCAGCAGTCCTGCCCTGCTTTATGGCTGAGATTCTAGCTATCTGTATAACAGAGCATTCTGTCACAGTGGCACAGATCCTATCTGATCCCCCCCCCCCCATTGTAAGCAGCAGTCCTGCCCTGCTTTATGGCTGAGATTCTAGCTACCTGTATAACAGAGCATTCTGTCACAGTGGCACAGATCCTATCTGACCCCCCCCCCCCCCCCCCCCCATTGTAAGCAGCAGTCCTGCCCTGCTTTATGGCTGAGATTCTAGCTATCTGTATAACAGAGCATTCTGTCACAGTGGCACAGATCCTATCTGATCCCCCCCCCCATTGTAAGCAGCAGTCCTGCCCTGCTTTATGGCTGAGATTCTAGCTACCTGTATAACAGAGCATTCTGTCACAGTGGCACAGATCCTATCTGACCCCCCCCATTGTAAGCAGCAGTCCTGCCCTGCTTTATGGCTGAGATTCTAGCTATCTGTATAACAGAGCATTCTGTCACAGTGGCACAGATCCTATCTGATCCCCCCATTGTAAGCAGCAGCCCTGCCCTGCTTTATGGCTGAGATTCTAGCTATCTGTATAACAGAGCATTCTGTCACAGTGGCACAGATCCTATCTGATCCCCCCATTGTAAGCAGCAGCCCTGCCCTGCTTTATGGCTGAGATTCTGGATATGAGTGTTAGTGCTTGGCAAAGCAAATGGAAGAACTCCATAGACAATAAGAAGTGTATAGAATAAAAACAGAGCGCCCCAAGCCACAATGTAAGGGGGTATATTATAAGCAAGGAAAGGGCACAGTATAGCAGGACATTAGGATCAGAGTGGGAGGGACTCCAGTGGGAGTGGGAGGGACAGTTACCTCAGGGGAATGTGACTTTGGCTGCCTCTGAGGAATTCGTGAAGCAAACGGCATCTGAAAAGAAACAGAACAGAAATGGATCCTTTTTACTAACTCTGGTGATCAAAATGCATTTTATCCTGCTCCGCCCCTAACCTGCCCTCCTCTTTTGTTTCTTATCATATGCTCTTCAACTGGCATTCTCCCGTTTGGGGGAGCCAAATCCCTCTTTGGGTGCCTTTTACTTCTCCTTATCACCTCTATCTCCAGATTCTTTATCCTACCTCACTCGCTCTTATGTCTTCTTATCTTGGGTTTAACCAGTTCCCTTTCCTTTACTCATCACTTCCTTGGGTTTCACTTGTTCCCTTTCCTTTACTCATCCCTTCCTTGGGTTTCACCAGTTCCCTTTCCTTTACTCATCACTTCCTTGGGTTTCACTTGTTCCCTTTCCTTTACTCATCCCTTCCTTGGGTTTCACCAGTTCCCTTTCCTTTACTCATCCCTTCCTTGGGTTTCACCAGTTCCCTTTCCTTTACTCATCCCTTCCTTGGGTTTCACCAGTTCCCTTTCCTTTACTCATCACTTCCTTGGGTTTCACTTGTTCCCTTTCCTTTACTCATCCCTTCCTTGGGTTTCACCAGTTCCCTTTCCTTTACTCATCCCTTCCTTGGGTTTCACTCGTTCCCTTTCCTTTACTCATCACTTCCTTGGGTTTCACCAGTTCCCTTTCCTTTACTCATCACTTCCTTGGGTTTCACCAGTTCCCTTTCCTTTACTCATCACTTCCTTGGGTTTCACCAGTTCCTTTCCTTTATTACTCACTATGGTTATTTCTGGATTCAGCCAAATGCCAGTTTTTCCATAAAGGATGTGGCTGAACAGAAAGAAAGAAATGAGTCCTTATTTCCATACTTTAATTTAAAAAAATTCAAAATCACATCATCTGTAAAGAAAAAGTCATCATGTTCAGTTGAGATGTAAAAGTCTAATTTTAAAGGTTCAGATTTGGTTTGGCTCAGTTCAAGTGTAATCGCCATCGTTTCTTCCCACAATAGAGTGTTCCCCAGAATTCCACCACCACTGCAGTCAAAAGGGGGCGTTACACCTGATACCATTGCGCTGCAGTCATACATGACCCCTTTAGGATTTGGTCAAATTTCAATCCTGCAAAGAGTGCTGGGATATTTGGCCGAACCCCAAAGCAATGCTGGATTCAGTACATTCCTAGTAACCATGTACCTGTGCTCTCCGTCTCAGGCTCTCTCTGCCAGTCAGTGGTGGAAGGGGGCGCAGGGGAAGCTGAATGGTTTCTGGGTCAGTTTTACAGGACCCCAAGGTTTCAGCCTGTGATATTCTCTGTAGGATCCTCTCTTCTTCCTCTAAATCATTTACTTCTTCACTTGTCTCACACTCTTCTCCCAACTCCTTCCAGTGTTCCCTCACTGGGACCCGGAGCTTTGTTTCACTCTAAATGTCATTAGATTCAACATTATTCATAGGAAATGAAAAAATTCATTGTTCAAATATAAAATGCTCTCTGTATAAACAACCCTCCCCTGTAAAACCAGGTTCCATGTACAGGAAATCACTGCTGTATTAGCTATGCGGCAGCAGCTAGAAGGGTTCCAAGGGAAACAAATATGCTCACCCCAAATTTTACATTTACTGACTATTTAGTTGGGGTTCCACAAGTCCAGGCCTTCCAGCCACTCCTCCATCCCCCCACTCGCCCCCAGGGGGGCTGCACATTACTATGGGGACTATTGAGATTAAATGAGCTCCTATTGGGGGCAGAGAATAGTTGTGTTTGGGGTCGTACCTCAGACAATGGCATGATTCTTTCCCGCGCTGTTTCTTCCAGTTCTCGTTGCTCGTCTGGTTTTGATTGTGGGAGGAGCTGCAGAACCGCTGAATTAGGAACAGCTCCGGAACACGGAATGTTCTAGAAGTACAAATTACCACAAAACAATATCTTGCAACCCTGCCCCCTCTTATGGGATTATTATGTGTCTGTCCTGTGGCCCCCAACCCTGGCCCCTCTTATGGGATCATTATGTGTCTGTCCTGCGGCCCCCAACCCTGGCCCCTCTTATGGGATCATTATGTGTCTGTTCTGTGGCCCCCAACCCTGGCCCCTCTTATGGGATCATGATGTGTCTGTCCTGTGGCCCCCAACCCTGGCCCCTCTTATGGGATCATTATGTGCCTGTCCTGTGACCCCCAACCCTGGCCCCTCTTATGGGATCATTATGTGCCTGTCCTGTGGCCCCCAACCCTGGCCCCTCTTATGGGATCATTATGTGCCTGTCCTGTGGCCCCCAACCCTGGCCCCTCTTATGGGATCATTATGTGTCTGTCCTGTGGCCCCCAACCCTGGCCCCTCTTATGGGATCATTATGTGTTTGTCCTGTGGCCCCCAACCCTGGCCCCTCTTATGGGATCATTATGTGTCTGTCCTGTGGCCCCCAACCCTGGCCCCTCTTATGGGATCATTATGTGTCTGTCCTGTGGCCCCCAACCCTGGCCCCTCTTATGGGATCATTATGTGTCTGTTCTGCGGCCCCCAACCCTGGCCCCTCTTATGGGATTATTATGTGTCTGTCCTGTGGCCCCCAACCCTGGCCCCTCTTATGGGATCATTATGTGTCTGTTCTGCGGCCCCCAACCCTGGCCCCTCTTATGGGATCATTATGTGTCTGTCCTGTGGCCCCCAACCCTGGCCCCTCTTATGGGATCATTATGTGTCTGTCCTGTGGCCCCCAACCCTGGCCCCTCTTATGGGATCATGATGTGTCTGTCCTGTGGCCCCCAACCCTGGCCCCACTATGGCTGAACCCTCCCCATAGAGACAAGTAAAGGGTTTTTATATTTCCATTCAGGTTTGTATGTAAGAAAATGGCAACTGCTTCATTGTTTTTTATATTTTACATTCTCTTCTGCCTCTTTCCAGATCTGAATTGGGGTCACTGACCCCAGCAGCCAGAAACCTATTGCCCGGTGTAACTTTGGGAAGTGAGAGGCATTCTGGGTACAAGTGGAACCAGTGTGTCTGTCACAGAGAGACCCCTCTGGGTGGGATATATTGTACCTACAGTATTGGGGTATTTGGTTCTGACCCATCTGGTTCTGAGCCCAAAGGGGCCCAAGGTTCCTGTTATGGGCAGAAGTGTGAGCTGGGACTGGGACCGGGGCAGTTGTTCTGGGTTTGGGTAACTGATTGTGACACACCAACAAATCTGTGTAACCATTTTACCTGGGAATCTTGGGACAGATACGGATTGGGCCCCCCCAGGAGAGGATTGTGACCAAATGCCATATTGCCTCCTACAGTGAAACGAGGGGGTCTGCGAGTCTGGGGGTCTGAGTGCGACTCCTCCGCATCAATAGGGTCCGAAACAGGAATCTGAGGCAACAGGCAGTAATGGTGAGTGTATTGTACTTATGTCTTATATAGAGTGACCCCCCCCTTATAGTGACCCCCCCTTATATATAGTGACCCCCTTCTGTTTAGTGATCCCCCCTTTATATAGTGACCCCCTTCTGTATAGTGATCCCCCCTTATATATATTGACCCCCTTCTGTATAGTGATCCCCCCTTATATATATTGACCCCCTTCTGTATAGTGATCCCCCCTTATATATATTGACCCCCCCTTAAATATAGTGACCCCCCCCCTTATATATATATATATATATATATTTATAGTGACCCCCCCCCTTATATATTAGAGAGATTATTATAAGTTCCTTATATATTTATATATAGTGATCCTACCCCCCCTTATATATTTATATATAGTGACCCCCCCCCCTTAACTGCCCCTTCCCCAGTGTAACCAATCCCAACTGGGCCAGCCTTTCCCCATAACTGAGCCCATTCCCTTTATCAGCTTAGTCGCTCTTCCCTGTACTTTCTCTATTTCATTACTGCCCCCCCCCTTATATATTTATATATAGTAACCCCCCTTAACTGCCCCTTCCCCAGTGTAACCAATCCCAACTGGGCCAGCCTTTCCCCATAACTGAGCCCATTCCCTTTATTAATTTAGTCGCTCTTCTCTGTACTTTCTCTATTTCATTACTGCCCCCCCTTATATATTTATATATAGTGACCCCCCCTTAACTGCCCCTTCCCCAGTGTAACCAATCCCAACTGGGCCAGCCTTTCCCCATAACTGAGCCCATTCCCTTTATCAGCTTAGTCGCTCTTCCCTGTACTTTCTCTATTTCATTATTGCCCCCCCTTATATATTTATATATAGTGACCCCCCCTTAACTGCCCCTTCCCCAGTGTAACCAATCCCAACTGGGCCAGCCTTTCCCCATAACTGAGCCCATTCCCTTTATCAGCTTAGTCGCTCTTCCCTGTACTTTCTCTATTTCATTATTGCCCCCCCTTATATATTTATATATAGTGACCCCCCCCCTTAACTGCCCCTTCCCCAGTGTAACCAATCCCAACTGGGCCAGCCTTTCCCCATATCTGAGCCCATTCCCTTTATCAGCTTAGTCGCTCTTCCCTGTACTTTCTCTATTTCATTACTGCCCCCCCTTATATATTTATATATAGTGACCCCCCCTTAACTGCCCCTCCCCAGTGTAACACAGGGATACAATTTTAGGGATTATACCCCCCCGTACCTGGATGTTGGGTCTCTCCCCATAGAGCCGCAGCAGATATCGCTTCATGGCCTCGGTCCCGCTGCTCGGTAGGATTTTCCTGTTTGGCTTTACTTTCCCTTTCAGTAGAAGCAGCAGCTCCTGGTCTCTGTATAACAGCGCTGCCCGAGCCTGTGGGTGTGAGACCCCGTCAGATATTTCTCTTACTGGGAACTAAACCCACTGATTCTTCCCCGTAATCTCACCTCATATTCCTCCCTTATCCTGTCCCGCTCTGTGGGATCCTTATTGATGGTACATGGGGGAACTGCACTCCTGTGTATCACACAAACAGAGAATTAATATAAGAAACTTCCAGCTAAAAGCGTGTGGGGATTGTGGGTACCTGTGGGGATTGGGGGGGGCAGTAAGGTTACCGGTACATGTAGGGGATTAGGGGGGCAGTAAGGTTACCTGTACGTGTGGGGATTAGGGGGAGCAGTAAGGTTACCGGTACATGTAGGGGATTAGGGGGAGCAGTAAGGTTACCGGTACATGTAGGGAATTAGGGGGAGCAGTAAGGTTACCGGTACATGTAGGGGATTAGGGGGAGCAGTAAGGTTACCGGTACATGTAGGGGATTAGGGGGAGCAGTAAGGTTACCGGTACATGTAGGGGATTAGGGGGAGCAGTAAGGTTACCGGTACATGTAGGGGATTAGGGGGAGCAGTAAGGTTACCGGTACATGTAGGGGATTAGGGGGGCAGTAAGGTTACCTGTACGTGTGGGGATTAGGGGGAGCAGTAAGGTTACCGGTACATGTAGGGGATTAGGGGGAGCAGTAAGGTTACCGGTACATGTAGGGGATTAGGGGGAGCAGTAAGGTTACCGGTACATGTAGGGGATTAGGGGGAGCAGTAAGGTTACCGGTACATGTAGGGGATTAGGGGGAGCAGTAAGGTTACCGGTACATGTAGGGCAGGGATCCCCAACCTTTTATTCCCGTGAGCCACATTCAAATGGAAAAAGTGTTGGGGAGCAACACAAGCATGAAAAATGTTCCTGGGGGTGCCAATAAGAGCTTTAATTGGCTAATTAATAGCCCCTATGTGGACTTTCATCCTACAGAAGGCTTTGTTTGGCATTATACTCATTTTTTTATGCAACCAAAAGCTTGCCTCCTTACCACAAATTCATAAATAAGCACTTGCTTTGAGGCCACTGGAAGCAACATCCAAGGGGTTGGGGAGCAACATGTTGCTCACGAGCCACTGGTTGGGGATCACTGATGTAGGGGATTAGGGGAGCAGTAAGGTTACCAGTACATGTAGGGGATTAGGGGGAGCAGTAAGGTTACCGGTACAAGAAGGGGATTAGGGGAGCAGTAAGGTTACCAGTACATGTAGGGGATTAGGGGAGCAGTAAGGTTACCGGTACATGTAGGGGATTAGGGGGGCAGTAAGGTTACCTGTACGTGTGGGGATTAGGGGGAGCAGTAAGGTTACCAGTACATGTAGGGGATTAGGGGAGCAGTAAGGTTACCAGTACATGTAGGGGATTAGGGGGAGCAGTAAGGTTACTGGTACATGTAGGGGATTAGGGGAGCAGTAAGGTTACCGGTACATGTAGGGGATTAGGGGGAGCAGTAAGGTTACCGGTACATGTAGGGGATTAGGGGAGCAGTAAGGTTACCGGTACATGTAGGGGATTAGGGGGAGCAGTAAGGTTACCAGTACATGTAGGGGATTAGGGGAGCAGTAAGGTTACCAGTACATGTAGGGGATTAGGGGGGCAGTAAGGTTACCTGTACGTGTGGGGATTAGGGGGAGCAGTAAGGTTACCAGTACATGTAGGGGATTAGGGGAGCAGTAAGGTTACCAGTACATGTAGGGGATTAGGGGGAGCAGTAAGGTTACTGGTACATGTAGGGGATTAGGGGAGCAGTAAGGTTACCAGTACATGTAGGGGATTAGGGGAGCAGTAAGGTTACCAGTACATGTAGGGGATTAGGGGGGCAGTAAGGTTACCTGTACGTGTGGGGATTAGGGGGAGCAGTAAGGTTACCGGTACATGTAGGGGATTAGGGGGAGCAGTAAGGTTACCGGTACATGTAGGGGATTAGGGGGAGCAGTAAGGTTACCGGTACATGTAGGGGATTAGGGGGAGTAGTAAGGTTACCGGTACATGTAGGGCAGGGATCCCCAACCTTTTATTCCCGTGAGCCACATTCAAATGGAAAAAGTGTTGGGGAGCAACACAAGCATGAAAAATGTTCCTGGGGGTGCCAATAAGAGCTTTAATTGGCTAATTAATAGCCCCTATGTGGACTTTCATCCTACAGAAGGCTCTGTTTGGCATTATACTCATTTTTTTATGCAACCAAAAGCTTGCCTCCTTACCACAAATTCATAAATAAGCACTTGCTTTGAGGCCACTGGAAGCAACATCCAAGGGGTTGGGGAGCAACATGTTGCTCACGAGCCACTGGTTGGGGATCACTGATGTAGGGGATTAGGGGAGCAGTAAGGTTACCAGTACATGTAGGGGATTAGGGGAAGCAGTAAGGTTACCGGTACAAGAAGAGGATTAGGGGAGCAGTAAGGTTACCAGTACATGTAGGGGATTAGGGGAGCAGTAAGGTTACCAGTACATGTAGGGGATTAGGGGAGCAGTAAGGTTACCAATACATGTAAAGGATTAGGGGGGCAGTAAGGTTACCTGTACGTGTGGGGATTAGGGGGAGCAGTAAGGTTACCAGTACATTTAGGGGAGCAGTAAGGTTACCAGTACATGTAGGGGATTAGGGGGAGCAGTAAGGTTACCGGTACAAGAAGGGGATTAGGGGAGCAGTAAGGTTACCAGTACATGTAGGGGATTAGGGGAGCAGTAAGGTTACCAGTACATGTAGGGGATTAGGGGGGCAGTAAGGTTACCTGTACGTGTGGGGATTAGGGGGAGCAGTAAGGTTACCAGTACATGTAGGGGATTAGGGGAGCAGTAAGGTTACCAGTACATGTAGGGGATTAGGGGGAGCAGTAAGGTTACTGGTACATGTAGGGGATTAGGTGAGCAGTAAGGTTACCAGTACATGTAGGGGATTAGGGGAGCAGTAAGGTTACCAGTACATGTAGGGGATTAGGGGAGCAGTAAGGTTACCAGTACATGTAGGGGATTAGGGGAGCAGTAAGGTTACCAGTACATGTAGGGGATTAGGGGGAGCAGTAAGGTTACCGGTACATGTAGGGGATTAGGGGGAGCAGTAAGGTTACCAGTACATGTAGGGGATTAGGGGGGGCAGTAAGGTTACCTGTACGTGTGGGGATTAGGGGGAGCAGTAAGGTTACCAGTACATGTAGGGGATTAGGGGGAGCAGTAAGGTTACTGGTACATGTAGGGGATTAGGGGGAGCAGTAAGGTTGCTGGTACATGTAGGGGATTAGGGGAGCAGTAAGGTTACCGGTACATATGTAGGGTATTAGGGGAGCAGTAAGGTTACCAGTACATGTAGGGGATTAGGGGGGCAGTAAGGTTACCTGTACGTGTGGGGATAAGGGGGAGCAGTAAGGTTACCAGTACATGTAGGGGATTAGGGGGGCAGTAAGGTTACCTGTACGTGTGGGGATTAGGGGGAGCAGTAAGGTTACCTGTACATGTAGGGGATTAGAGGGGCAGTAAGGTTACCTGTACGTGTGGGGATTAGGGGGAGCAGTAAGGTTACCGGTACATGTAGGGGATTAGAGGGGCAGTAAGGTTACCGGTACATGTAGGGGATTAGGGGGAGCAGTAAGGTTACCTGTACATGTAGGGGATTAGGGGGAGCAGTAAGGTTACCTGTACATGTAGGGGATTAGGGGGAGCAGTAAGGTTACCAGTACATGTAAGGGATTAGGGGGAGCAGTAAGGTTACCGGTACATGTAAGGGATTAGGGGGGCAGTAAGGTTACCTGTATGTGTGGGGATTAGGGGGAACAGTAAGGTTACCTGTACATGTAGGGGATTAGGGGGAGCAGTAAGGTTACCAGTACATGTAGGGGATTAGGGGGAGCAGTAAGGTTACCGGTACATGTAGGGGATTAGGGGGAGCAGTAAGGTTACCGGTACATGTAGGGGATTAGGGGGAGCAGTAAGGTTACCTGTACATGTAGGGAATTAGGGGGAGCAGTAAGGTTACCTGTACATGTAGGGGATTAGGGGGAGCAGTAAGGTTACCGGTACATGTAGGGGATTAGGGGGAGCAGTAAAGTTACCGGTACATGTAGGGGATTAGGGGAGCAGTAAGGTTACCGGTACATGTAGGGGATTATGGGAGCAGTAAGGTTACCTGTACATGTAGGGGATTAGGGGGAGCAGTAAGGTTACCGGTACATGTAGGGGATTAGGGGGAGCAGTAAGGTTACCAGTACATGTAGGGGATTAGGGGGAGCAGTAAGGTTACCGGTACATGTAGGGGATTAGGGGAGCAGTAAGGTTACCAGTACATGTAGGGGATTAGGGGAGCAGTAAGGTTACCTGTACGTGTGGGGATTAGGGGGAGCAGTAAGGTTACCAGTACATGTAGGGGATTAGGGGAGCAGTAAGGTTACCAGTACATGTAGGGGATTAGGGGGAGCAGTAAGGTTACCGGTACATGTAGGGGATTAGGGGAGCAGTAAGGTTACCAGTACATGTAGGGGATTAGGGGAGCAGTAAGGTTACCAGTACATGTAGGGGATTAGGGGGGCAGTAAGGTTACCTGTACGTGTGGGGATTAGGGGGAGCAGTAAGGTTACCAGTACATGTAGGGGATTAGGGGAGCAGTAAGGTTACCAGTACATGTAGGGGATTAGGGGGAGCAGTAAGGTTACTGGTACATGTAGGGGATTAGGGGAGCAGTAAGGTTACCGGTACATGTAGGGGATTAGGGGGAACAGTAAGGTTGCTGGTTAATGTAGGGGATTAGGGGAGCAGTAAGGTTACCGGTACATGTAGGGGATTAGGGGAGCAGTAAGGTTACCAGTACATGTAGGGGATTAGGGGGGCAGTAAGGTTACCTGTACGTGTGGGGATTAGGGGGAGCAGTAAGGTTACCTGTACATGTGGGGGATTAGGGGGAGCAGTAAGGTTACCGGTACATGTAGGGGATTAGGGGGAGCAGTAAGGTTACCTGTACGTGTGGGGATTAGGGGGAGCAGTAAGGTTACCGGTACATGTAGGGGATTAGGGGGAGCAGTAAGGTTACCGGTACATGTAGGGGATTAGGGGGAGCAGTAAGGTTACCGGTACATGTAGGGAATTAGGGGGAGCAGTAAGGTTACCGGTACATGTAGGGGATTAGGGGGAGCAGTAAGGTTACCGGTACATGTAGGGGATTAGGGGGAGCAGTAAGGTTACCGGTACATGTAGGGGATTAGGGGGAGCAGTAAGGTTACCGGTACATGTAGGGGATTAGGGGGAGCAGTAAGGTTACCGGTACATGTAGGGCAGGGATCCCCAACCTTTTATTCCCGTGAGCCACATTCAAATGGAAAAAGTGTTGGGGAGCAACACAAGCATGAAAAATGTTCCTGGGGGTGCCAATAAGAGCTTTAATTGGCTAATTAATAGCCCCTATGTGGACTTTCATCCTACAGAAGGCTCTGTTTGGCATTATACTCATTTTTTTATGCAACCAAAAGCTTGCCTCCTTACCACAAATTCATAAATAAGCACTTGCTTTGAGGCCACTGGAAGCAACATCCAAGGGGTTGGGGAGCAACATGTTGCTCACGAGCCACTGGTTGGGGATCACTGATGTAGGGGATTAGGGGAGCAGTAAGGTTACCAGTACATGTAGGGGATTAGGGGGAGCAGTAAGGTTACCGGTACAAGAAGGGGATTAGGGGAGCAGTAAGGTTACCAGTACATGTAGGGGATTAGGGGAGCAGTAAGGTTACCAGTACATGTAGGGGATTAGGAGGAGCAGTAAGGTTACTGGTACATGTAGGGGATTAGGGGAGCAGTAAGGTTACCAGTACATGTAGGGGATTAGGGGGAGCAGTAAGGTTACCGGTACAAGAAGGGGATTAGGGGAGCAGTAAGGTTACCAGTACATGTAGGGGATTAGGGGAGCAGTAAGGTTACCAGTACATGTAGGGGATTAGGGGGGCAGTAAGGTTACCTGTACGTGTGGGGATTAGGGGGAGCAGTAAGGTTACCAGTACATGTAGGGGATTAGGGGAGCAGTAAGGTTACCAGTACATGTAGGGGATTAGGGGGAGCAGTAAGGTTACTGGTACATGTAGGGGATTAGGGGAGCAGTAAGGTTACCAGTACATGTAGGGGATTAGGGGAGCAGTAAGGTTACCAGTACATGTAGGGGATTAGGGGGGCAGTAAGGTTACCTGTACGTGTGGGGATTAGGGGGAGCAGTAAGGTTACCGGTACATGTAGGGGATTAGGGGGAGCAGTAAGGTTACCGGTACATGTAGGGGATTAGGGGGAGCAGTAAGGTTACCGGTACATGTAGGGGATTAGGGGGAGTAGTAAGGTTACCGGTACATGTAGGGCAGGGATCCCCAACCTTTTATTCCCGTGAGCCACATTCAAATGGAAAAAGTGTTGGGGAGCAACACAAGCATGAAAAATGTTCCTGGGGGTGCCAATAAGAGCTTTAATTGGCTAATTAATAGCCCCTATGTGGACTTTCATCCTACAGAAGGCTCTGTTTGGCATTATACTCATTTTTTTATGCAACCAAAAGCTTGCCTCCTTACCACAAATTCATAAATAAGCACTTGCTTTGAGGCCACTGGAAGCAACATCCAAGGGGTTGGGGAGCAACATGTTGCTCACGGGCCACTGGTTGGGGATCACTGATGTAGGGGATTAGGGGAGCAGTAAGGTTACCAGTACATGTAGGGGATTAGGGGGAGCAGTAAGGTTACCGGTACAAGAAGGGGATTAGGGGAGCAGTAAGGTTACCAGTACATGTAGGGGATTAGGGGAGCAGTAAGGTTACCGGTACATGTAGGGGATTAGGGGGGCAGTAAGGTTACCTGTACGTGTGGGGATTAGGGGGAGCAGTAAGGTTACCAGTACATGTAGGGGATTAGGGGAGCAGTAAGGTTACCAGTACATGTAGGGGATTAGGGGGAGCAGTAAGGTTACTGGTACATGTAGGGGATTAGGGGAGCAGTAAGGTTACCAGTACATGTAGGGGATTAGGGGGAGCAGTAAGGTTACCGGTACAAGAAGGGGATTAGGGGAGCAGTAAGGTTACCAGTACATGTAGGGGATTAGGGGAGCAGTAAGGTTACCTGTATGTGTGGGGATTAGGGGGAGCAGTAAGGTTACCTGTACATGTAGGGGATTAGGGGGAGCAGTAAGGTTACCAGTACATGTAGGGGATTAGGGGGAGCAGTAAGGTTACCAGTACATGTAGGGGATTAGGGGGAGCAGTAAGGTTACCAGTACATGTAGGGGATTAGGGGGAGCAGTAAGGTTACCGGTACATGTAGGGGATTATGGGAGCAGTAAGGTTACCTGTACATGTAGGGGATTAGGGGGAGCAGTAAGGTTACCGGTACATGTAGGGGATTAGGGGGAGCAGTAAGGTTACCGGTACATGTAGGGGATTAGGGGGAGCAGTAAGGTTACCGGTACATGTAGGGGATTAGGGGGAGCAGTAAGGTTACCGGTACATGTAGGGGATTAGGGGGAGCAGTAAGGTTACCGGTACATGTAGGGGATTAGGGGGAGCAGTAAGGTTACCAGTACATGTAGGGGATTTGGGGGAGCAGTAAGGTTACCGGTACATGTAGGGGATTAGGGGAGCAGTAAGGTTACCGGTACATGTAGGGGATTAGGGGGAGCAGTAAGGTTACCGTACATGTAGGGGATTAGGGGAGCAGTAAGGTTACCGGTACATGTAGGGGATTAGGGGAGCAGTAAGGTTACCGGTACATGTAGGGGATTAGGGGGAGCAGTAAGGTTACCGGTACATGTAGGGGATTAGGGGGAGCAGTAAGGTTACCGGTACATGTAGGGGATTAGGGGAGCGGTAAGGTTACCAGTACATGTAGGGGATTACGGGAGCGGTAAGGTTACCTGTACATGTAGGGGATTAGGGGGAGCAGTAAAGGTTACCGGTACATGTAGGGGATTAGGGGGAGCAGTAAGGTTACCGGTACATGTAGGGGATTAGGGGAGCGGTAAGGTTACCAGTACATGTAGGGGATTACGGGAGCAGTAAGGTTACCTGTACATGTAGGGGATTAGGGGGAGCAGTAAGGTTACCGGTACATGTAGGGGATTAGGGGGAGCAGTAAGGTTACCGGTACATGTAGGGGATTAGAGGGAACAGTAAGGTTACCGGTATATGTAGGGGATTAGGGGGAGCAGTAAGGTTACCGGTACATGTAGGGGATTAGGGGGAGCAGTAAGGTTACCGGTACATGTAGGGGATTAGGGGAGCAGTAAGGTTACCGGTACATGTAGGGGATTAGGGGGAGCAGTAAGGTTACCTGTGCATGTAGGGGATTAGGGGGAGCAGTAAGGTTACCGGTACATGTAGGGGATTAGGGGGAGCAGTAAGGTTACCGGTACATGTAGGGGATTAGGGGGAGCAGTAAGGTTACCGGTACATGTAGGGGATTAGGGGGAGCAGTAAGGTTACCGGTACATGTAGGGGATTAGGGGGAGCAGTAAGGTTACCGGTACATGTAGGGGATTAGGGGGAGCAGTAAGGTTACCGGTACATGTAGGGGATTTGGGGAGCAGTAAGGTTACCGGTACATGTAGGGGATTAGGGGAGCAGTAAGGTTACCGGTACATGTAGGGGATTAGGGGGAGCAGTAAGGTTACCGGTACATGTAGGGGATTAGGGGAGCAGTAAGGTTACCGGTACATGTAGGGGATTAGGGGAGCAGTAAGGTTACCGGTACATGTAGGGGATTAGGGGGAGCAGTAAGGTTACCGGTACATGTAGGGGATTAGGGGGAGCAGTAAGGTTACCGGTACATGTAGGGGATTAGGGGAGCGGTAAGGTTACCAGTACATGTAGGGGATTACGGGAGCGGTAAGGTTACCTGTACATGTAGGGGATTAGGGGGAGCAGTAAGGTTACCGGTACATGTAGGGGATTAGGGGGAGCAGTAAGGTTACCGGTACATGTAGGGGATTAGGGGAGCGGTAAGGTTACCAGTACATGTAGGGGATTACGGGAGCAGTAAGGTTACCTGTACATGTAGGGGATTAGGGGGAGCAGTAAGGTTACCGGTACATGTAGGGGATTAGGGGGAGCAGTAAGGTTACCGGTACATGTAGGGGATTAGAGGGAACAGTAAGGTTACCGGTATATGTAGGGGATTAGGGGGAGCAGTAAGGTTACCGGTACATGTAGGGGATTAGGGGGAGCAGTAAGGTTACCGGTACATGTAGGGGATTAGGGGAGCAGTAAGGTTACCGGTACATGTAGGGGATTAGGGGGAGCAGTAAGGTTACCTGTGCATGTAGGGGATTAGGGGGAGCAGTAAGGTTACCGGTACATGTGGGGGATTAGGGGGAGCAGTAAGGTTACCGGTAAATGTAGGGGATTAGGGGAGCAGTACCGTGAAGGCAACGGAGGGGGGCGCAGGAAACGATTCCTGTCATTTTCAGAAAGAGACTGTGACACCGATCCCTGAACTGGAACTGGGGGTTCAGTCACCAAAGAAGGGGGTTCCACACTCATTGTCTGGAAAGGAAAATGGAAAAGGGTTGGCACAGAGGGTTGGTTGGCACAGAGGGTTGGTTGGTACAGAGGGTTGGCACAGAGGGTTGGTACAGAGGGTATTTTGGCACAGGGTTGTTGGTACAGAGGGTTGGTTGGTACAGAGGGTTGGTTGGCACAGAGGGTTGGTACAGAGGGTAGGTTGGCACAGAGGGTAGGTTGGCACAGAGGGTTGGTTGGCACAGAGAGTTGGTTGGCACAGAGGGTTGGTTGGCACAGAGGGTTGGTTGGCACAGAGGGTTGGTTGGCACAGAGGGTTGGTTGGCACAGAGGGTTGGTACAGAGGGTAGGTTGGCACAGAGGGTTGGTTGGCACAGAGGGTTGGTACATAGGGTAGGTTGGCACAGAGGGTAGGTTGGCACAGAGGGTTGGTTGGCACAGAGGGTTGGTTGGTACAGAGGGTTGGTTGGCACAGAAGGTTGGTTGGTACAGAGGGTTGGTACAGAGGGTAGGTTGGCACAGAGGGTAGGTTGGCACAGAGGGTTGGTACATAGGGTTGGTTGGCACAGGGTTGGTTGGTACAGAGGGTAGGTTGGCACAGAGGGTTGGTTGGCACAGAGGGTAGGTACAGAGGGTAGGTTGGTACAGAGGGTTGGTACAGAGGGTAGGTTGGCACAGAGGGTAGGTTGGCACAGAGGGTTGTATGGCACAGAGGGTAGGTACAGAGGGTAGGTTGGCACAGAGGGTAGGTTGGCACAGAGGGTAGGTTGGCACAGAGGGTTGGTTGGCACAGAGGGTTGGTACAGAGGGTAGGTTGGTACAGAGGGTTGTCACAGAGGGTTACGGGGCTACTGATGCCTTGTACCTGCTGACAGAACTGTACAACTTGGGGTACTGGGGGCCAATGGCACTAAATTACCTTTAGTTGGTAAGTGACCGGCAGGAGTTCTGTGAAGTCGATGGAACAAACATGCCCTTTGATGCCCAGTAACAGAGCTGCTGATTGGCTGCTGAATGCGAGGCTCTCGGGGGCACAATCCAGGGACAGGACCCTGCAAAATCAAAATCCAAATGGTAGGAAGCGGCACATTTATTTGTTATAGATTCAGGGCAATGACATTCTGTACAGTGTCATATACGGACAGGCACTGAAGGGGTTACTGCTTCCCAAGATGGTGGCATCAAGGGGGCAACTGTTACTGTGAGTTAAGCAGAAAGGTGGGGGTTAGTGCTCTATCCTAAGGATAACGGTATTGTAGCCTACGGTGTCATTCTGCCCAGGGTCATTGGAGCTGGGTCCAACTGGGTCCAATTCGCCCAAGTTCAATTTCTGGGCTCCCACTCGCCCACGTTCCATCTCTGGGCTCCCACTCGCACATGTTTCATCTCTAGGGTCACACTCGCCCACGTTCCATCTCTGGGCTCCCACTCGCCCACGTTCCATCTCTGGGCTAACACTCGCCCACGTTCCATCTCTGGGCTCCCACTCGCCCACGTTTCATCTCTAGGGTCACACTCGCCCACATTCCATCTCTGGGCTCCCACTTGCCCACGTTCTATCTCTGGGCTCACACTCGCCCACGTTCCATCTCTGGGCTCACACTCGCCCACGTTCAATCTCTGGGCTCACACTCGCCCACGTTCCATCTCTGGGCTCACACTCGCCCACGTGCCATCTCTGGGCGCACACTCGCCCACGTTCCATCTCTGGGCTAACACTCGCCCACGTGCTATCTCTGGGCTAACACTCGCCCACGTTCCATCTCTAGGGTCACACTCGCCCACGTTCCATCTATGGGCTCACACTCGGCCACGTGCCATCTGTGGGCTCCTACTCGCCCACGTGCCATCTGTGGGCTCACACTCGCCCACGTTCCATCTCTAGGGTCACACTCGCCCACGTTCCATCTCTGGGCTAACACTCGCCCACGTGCCATCTGTGGGCTCACACTCGCCCACATTCCATCTCTGGGCTCCCACTCGCCCACGTGCCATCTGTGGGCTCACACTCGCCCACGTTCCATTTTTAGGGTCACACTCGCCCACGTTCCATCTGTGGGCTCACACTCGCCCACGTGCCATCTGTGGGCTCACACTCGCCCACGTTCCATCTCTGGGCTCCCACTCGCCCACGTTCCATCTCTGGGCTCCCACTCGCCCACGTTCCATCTCTGGGCTCACACTCGCCCACGTGCCATCTCTGGGCTCACACTCGCCCACGTGCCATCTGTGGGCTTACACTCGCCCACGTTCCATCTCTGGGCTCCACGTTCCATCTCTGGGCTCCCACTCGCCCACGTGCCATCTGTGGGCTCAAACTCGCCCACGTTCCATCTCTAGGGTCACACTCGCCAACGTTCCATCTGTGGGCTCACACTCGCCCACGTTCCATCTCTGGGCTCACACTCGCCCACGTTCCATCTCTGGGCTCACACTCGCCCACGTTCAATCTCTGGGCTCCCACTCGCCCACGTTCCATCTCTGGGCTCCCACTCGCCCACGTGCCATCTCTGGGCTCCCACTCGCCCACGTTCCATCTCTGGGTTCACACTCGCCCACGTTCTATCTCTGGGCTCACACTCGCCCACGTTCCATCTCTGGGCTCCCACTCGCCCACGTGCCATCTGTGGGCTCACACTCGCCCACGTTCCATCTCTGGGCTCACACTCGCCCACGTTCTATCTCTGGGCTCACACTCGCCCACGTTCCATCTCTGGGCTCCCACTCGCCCACGTGCCATCTCTGGGCTCACACTCGCCCACGTTCCATCTCTGGGCTCACACTCGCCTACGTTCCATCTCTGGGCTCACACTCGCCCACGTGCCATCTCAGGGCTCACACTCGCCCACGTTCCATCTCTGGGCTCACACTCGCCCACGTTCTATCTCTGGGCTCACACTCGCCCACGTTCCATCTCTGGGCTCACACTCGCCCACGTTCCATCTCTGGGCTCACACTCGCCCACGTTCCATCTCTGGGCTCACACTCGCCCACGTGCCATCTCTGGGCGCACACTCGCCCACGTTCCATCTCTGGGCTAACACTCGCCCACGTGCTATCTCTGGGCTAACACTCGCCCACGTTCCATCTCTAGGGTCACACTCGCCCACGTTCCATCTATGGGCTCACACTCGGCCACGTGCCATCTGTGGGCTCCTACTCGCCCACGTGCCATCTGTGGGCTCACACTCGCCCACGTTCCATCTCTAGGGTCACACTCGCCCACGTTCCATCTCTGGGCTAACACTCGCCCACGTGCCATCTGTGGGCTCACACTCGCCCACGTTCCATCTCTGGGCTCCCACTCGCCCATGTGCCATCTGTGGGCTCACACTCGCCCACGTTCCATCTTTAGGGTCACACTCGCCCACGTTCCATCTGTGGGCTCACACTCGCCCACGTGCCATCTGTGGGCTCACACTCGCCCACGTTCCATCTCTGGGCTCCCACTCGCCCACGTTCCATCTCTGGGCTCCCACTCGCCCACGTTCCATCTCTGGGCTCACACTCGCCCACGTGCCATCTCTGGGCTCACACTCGCCCACGTGCCATCTGTGGGCTTACACTCGCCCACGTTCCATCTCTGGGCTCCACGTTCCATCTCTGGGCTCACACTCGCCCACGTGCCATCTCTGGGCTCACACTCGCCCACGTGCCATCTGTGGGCTTACACTCGCCCACGTTCCATCTCTGGGCTCCACGTTCCATCTCTGGGCTCCCACTCGCCCACGTGCCATCTGTGGGCTCAAACTCGCCCACGTTCCATCTCTAGGGTCACACTCGCCAACGTTCCATCTGTGGGCTCACACTCGCCCACATTCCATCTCTGGGCTCACACTCGCCCACGTTCCATCTCTGGGCTCACACTCGCCCACGTGCCATCTGTGGGCTCACACTCGCCCACGTTCCATCTCTGGGCTCACACTCGCCCACGTTCTATCTCTGGGCTCACACTCGCCCACGTTCCATCTCTGGGCTCCCACTCGCCCACGTGCCATCTCTGGGCTCACACTCGCCCACGTTCCATCTCTGGGCTCACACTCGCCCACGTGCCATCTCTGGGCTCACACTCGCCCACGTTCCATCTCTAGGGTCACACTCGCCCACGTTCCATCTGTGGGCTCACACTCGGCCACGTGCCATCTGTGGGCTCCCATTCGCCCACGTGCCATCTCTGGGCTCACACTCGCCCACGTTCCACCTCTAGGGTCACACTCTCCCACGTTCCACCTCTAGGGTCACACTCTCCCACATTCCATCTGTGGGCTCCCACTCGCCCACGTTCCATCTGTGGGCTAACACTCGCCCACGTGCCATCTGTGGGCTCACACTCGCCCATGTGCCATCTCTGGGCTCACACTCGCCCATGTGCTATCTCTGGGCTCACACTCGCCCACGTGCCATCTCTGGGCTCACACTCGCCCACGTGCCATCTCTGGGCTCACACTCGCCCACGTTCCATCTCTGGGCTCACACTCACCCACGTGCCAGCTCTGGGCTCACACTCGCCCACGTTCCATCTCTGGGCTCACACTCGCCCACGTTCCATCTATGGGCTCACACTTGGCCACGTGCCATCTGTGGGCTCCCACTCGCCCACGTGCCATCTGTGGGCTCCCACTCGCCCACGTTCCATCTCTAGGGTCACACTCGCCCACGTTCTATCTCTGGGCTCCCACTCGCCCACGTGCCATCTGTGGGCTCACACTCACCCACATTCCATCTCTGGGCTCCCACTCGCCCACGTGCCATCTGTGGGCTCACACTCGCCCACGTTCCATCTCTAGGGTCACACTCGCCCACGTTCCATCTGTGGGCTCACACTCGCCCACGTTCCATCTGTGGGCTCACACTCGCCCACGTGCCATCTGTGGGCTCACACTCGCCCACGTTCCATCTCTGGGCTCCCACTCGCCCACGTGCCATCTCTGGGCTCACACTCGCCCACGTTCCATCTCTGGGCTCACACTCGCCCACGTGCCATCTCTGGGCTCACACTCGCCCACATTCCATCTCTGGGCTCACACTCGCCCACGTTCCATCTCTAGGGTCACACTCGCCCACGTTCCATCTCTGGGCTCACACTTGCCCACGTGCCATCCCTGGGCTCCCACTCGCCCACGTTCCATCTCTGGGCTCACACTCGCCCACGTGCAATCTCTGGGCTCACACTCGCCCACGTTCCATCTCTGGGCTCCCACTCGCCCAAGTGCCATCTCTGGGCTCACACTCGCCCACGTTCCATCTCTGGGCTCACACTCGCCCACGTGCCATCTCTGGGCTCACACTCGCCCACATTCCATCTCTGGGCTCACACTCGCCCACGTTCCATCTCTAGGGTCACACTCGCCCACGTGCCATCTCTGGGCTCAAACTCGCCCACGTGCCATCTCTGGGCTCACACTCGCCCACGTTCCATCTCTGGGCTCACACTTGCCCACGTGCCATCCCTGGGCTCCCACTCGCCCACGTTCCATCTCTGGGCTCACACTCGCCCACGTGCCATCTCTGGGCTCACACTCGCCCACGTGCCATCTCTGGGCTCACACTCGCCCACGTTCCATTTCTGGGCTCACACTCACCCACGTGCCATCTCTGGGCTCACACTCGCCCACGTTCCATCTCTGGGCTCACACTCGCCCACGTTCCATCTCTGGGCTCACACTCGCCCACGTTCCATCTCTGGGCTCACACTCGCCCACGTTCCATTCCTGGGCTCACACTCGCCCACGTTCCATCTGTGGGCTCACACTCGCCCACGTGCCATCTGTGGGCTCCCACTCGCCCACGTTCCATCTCTGGGCTCCCACTCGCCCACGTTCCATCTCTGGGCTCACACTCGCCCACGTTCCATCTCTGGGCTCACACTCGCCCACGTGCCATCTCTGGGCTCACACTCGCCCACGTGCCATCTGTGGGCTTACACTCGCCCACGTTCCATCTCTGGGCTCCACGTTCCATCTCTGGGCTCCCACTCGCCCACGTGCCATCTGTGGGCTCAAACTCGCCCACGTTCCATCTCTAGGGTCACACTCGCCAACGTTCCATCTCTGGGCTCCACGTTCCATCTCTGGGCTCCCACTCGCCCACGTGCCATCTGTGGGCTCACACTCGCCCACATTCCATCTCTGGGCTCACACTCGCCCACGTTCCATCTCTGGGCTCACACTCGCCCACGTTCAATCCCTGGGCTACCACTCGCCCACGTTCCATCTCTGGGCTCCCACTCGCCCACGTGCCATCTCTGGGCTCACACTCGCCCACGTTCCATCTCTGGGCTCACACTCGCCCACGTTCTATCTCTGGGCTCACACTCGCCCAAGTTCCATCTCTGGGCTCCCACTCGCCCACGTGCCATCTGTGGGCTCACACTCGCCCACGTTCCATCTCTGGGCTCACACTCGCCCACGTTCTATCTCTGGGCTCCCACTCGCCCACGTTCCATCTCTGGGCTCCCACTCGCCCACGTGCCATCTCTGGGCTCACACTCGCCCACGTTCCATCTCTGGGCTCACACTCGCCCACGTGCCATCTCTGGGCTCACACTCGCCCACGTTCCATCTCTAGGGTCACACTCGCCCACGTTCCATCTGTGGGCTCACACTCGGCCACGTGCCATCTGTGGGCTCCCATTCGCCCACGTTCCACCTCTAGGGTCACACTCTCCCACGTTCCATCTGTGGGCTCCCACTCGCCCACGTTCCATCTGTGGGCTCCCACTCGCCCACGTGCCATCTGTGGGCTCACACTCGCCCATGTGCCATCTCTGGGCTCACACTCGCCCATGTGCTATCTCTGGGCTCACACTCGCCCACGTGCCATCTCTGGGCTCACACTCGCCCACGTGCCATCTCTGGGCTCACACTCGCCCACGTTCCATTTCTGGGCTCACACTCACCCACGTGCCAGCTCTGGGCTCACACTCGCCCACGTTCCATCTCTGGGCTCACACTCGCCCACGTTCCATCTCTGGGCTCACACTCGCCCACGTTCCATTCCTGGGCTCACACTCGCCCACGTTCCATCTCTGGGCTCACACTCGCCCACGTTCCATCTCTGGGCTCACACTCGCCCACGTGCCATCTCTGGGCTCCCACTCGCCCACGTGCCATCTGTGGGCTCACACTCCCCACGTTCCATCTCTAGGGTCACACTCGCCCACGTTCCATCTCTGGGCTCACACTCGCCCACGTGCCATCTGTGGGCTCACACTCGCCCACGTTCCATCTATGGGCTCACACTTGGCCACGTGCCATCTGTGGGCTCCCACTCGCCCACGTGCCATCTGTGGGCTCACACTCGCCCACGTTCCATCTCTAGGGTCACACTCGCCCACGTTCCATCTCTGGGCTCCCACTCGCCCACGTGCCATCTGTGGGCTCACACTCGCCCACGTTCCATCTATGGGCTCACACTTGGCCACGTGCCATCTGTGGGCTCCCACTCGCCCACGTGCCATCTGTGGGCTCACACTCGCCCACGTTCCATCTCTAGGGTCACACTCGCCCACGTTCCATCTCTGGGCTCCCACTCGCCCACGTGCCATCTGTGGGCTCACACTCACCCACATTCCATCTCTGGGCTCCCACTCGCCCACGTGCCATCTGTGGGCTCACACTCGCCCACGTTCCATCTCTAGGGTCACACTCGCCCACGTTCCATCTGTGGGCTCACACTCGCCCACGTTCCATCTGTGGGCTCACACTCGCCCACGTGCCATCTGTGGGCTCACACTCGCCCACGTTCCATCTCTGGGCTCCCACTCGCCCACGTGCCATCTCTGGGCTCACACTCGCCCACGTGCCATCTCTGGGCTCACACTCGCCCACGTGCCATCTCTGGGCTCACACTCGCCCACATTCCATCTCTGGGCTCACACTCGCCCACGTTCCATCTCTAGGGTCACACTCGCCCACGTGCCATCTCTGGGCTCAAACTCGCCCACGTGCCATCTCTGGGCTCACACTCGCCCACGTTCCATCTCTGGGCTCACACTCGCCCACGTGCCATCCCTGGGCTCCCACTCGCCCACGTTCCATCTCTGGGCTCACACTCGCCCACGTGCAATCTGTGGGCTCACACTCGCCCACGTTCCATCTCTGGGCTCACACTTGCCCACGTGCCATCCCTGGGCTCACACTCGCCCACATGCCATCTGTGGGCTCACACTCGCCCACGTTCCATCTCTGGGCTCACACTCGCCCACATTCCATCTCTGGGCTCACACTCGCCCACGTTCCATCTCTGGGCTCACACTCGCCCACGTTCAATCTCTGGGCTCACACTCGCCCACGTTCCATCTCTGGGCTCACACTCACCCACGTTCCATCACTAGGGTCACACTCGCCCACGTTCCATCTGTGGGCTCACACTCGCCCACGTTCCATCTGTGGGCTCACACTCGCCCACGTGCCATCTGTGGGCTCACACTCGCCCACGTTCCATCTCTGGGCTCACACTCGCCCACGTTCCATCTCTGGGCTCACACTCGCCCACGTTCCATCTCTGGGCTCACACTCGCCCACGTTCCATCTCTGGGCTCACACTCGCCCACGTTCCATCTCTGGGCTCACACTCGCCCACGTTCCATCTCTGGGCTCACACTCGCCCACGTTCCATCTCTGGGCTCACACTCGCCCACGTGCCATCTCTGGGCTCACACTCGCCCACGTTCCATCTCTAGGGTCACACTCGGCCACGTTCCATCTATGGGCTCACACTCGCCCACGTTCCATCTCTGGGCTCACACTCGCCCACGTTCCATCTCTGGGCTCACACTCGCCCACGTTCCATCTCTAGGGTCACATTCGCCTACGTTCAATCTGTGGGCTCCCACTCGCCCACGTGCCATCTGTGGGCTCACACTCGCCCACGTTCCATCTCTAGGGTCACACTCGCCCACGTTCCATCTCTGGGCTCCCACTCGCCCACGTGCCATCTGTGGGCTCACACTCGCCCACATTCCATCTCTGGGCTCCCACTCGCCCGCGTGCCATCTGTGGGCTCACACTCGCCCACGTTCCATCTCTAGGGTCACACTCGCCCACGTTCCATCTGTGGGCTCACACTCGCCCACGTTCCATCTGTGGGCTCACACTCGCCCACGTGCCATCTGTGGGCTCACACTCGCCCACGTTCCATCTCTGGGCTCCCACTCGCCCAAGTGCCATCTCTGGGCTCACACTCGCCCACGTTCCATCTCTGGGCTCACACTCGCCCACGTGCCATCTCTGGGCTCACACTCGCCCACGTTCCATCTCTGGGCTCACACTCGCCCACGTTCCATCTCTAGGGTCACACTCGCCCACGTGCCATCTCTGGGCTCACACTCGCCCACGTGCCATCTCTGGGCTCCCACTCGCCCATGTGCCATCTCTGGGCTCCCACTCGCCCACGTTCCATCTCTGGGCTCACACTCGCCCACGTTCCTTCTCTAGGGTCACACTCGCCCACGTTCCATCTCTGGGCTCCCACTCGCCCACGTTCCATCTCTGGGCTCCCACTCGCCCACGTTCCATCTCTGGGCTCCCACTCGCCCACGTTCCATCTCTGGGCTCACACTCGCCCACGTTCAATCTCTGGGCTCACACTCGCCCACGTTCAATCTCTGGGCTCACACTCGCCCACGTGCCATCTCTGGGCTCACACTCGCCCACGTTCCATCTCTAGGGTCACACTCGGCCACGTTCCATCTATGGGCTCACACACGGCCACGTGCCATCTGTGGGCTCCCACTCGCCCACGTGCCATCTGTGGGCTCACACTCGCCCACGTAACATCTCTAGGGTCACACTCGCCCACGTTCCATCTCTGGGCTCCCACTCGCCCACGTTCCATCTGTGGGCTCACACTCGCCCACATTCCATCTCTGGGCTCCCACTCGCCCACGTGCCATCTGTGGGCTCACACTCGTCCACGTTCCATCTCTAGGGTCACACTCGCCCACGTTCCATCTGTGGGCTCACACTCGCCCACGTTCCATCTGTGGGCTCATACTCGCCCACGTGCCATCTGTGGGCTCACACTCGCCCACGTTCCATCTCTGGGCTCACACTCGCCCACGTTCCATCTCTGGGCTCACACTCGCCCACGTGCCATCTCTGGGCTCACACTCGCCCACGTTCCATCTCTGGGCTCACACTCGCCCACGTTCCATCTCTAGGGTCACACTCGCCCACGTTCCATCTCTGGGCTCCCACTCGCCCACGTTCAATCTCTGGGCTCACACTCGCCCACGTGCCATCTCTGGGCTCCCACTCGCCCACGTTCCATCTCTGGGCTCCCACTCGCCCACGTTCCATCTCTGGGCTCCCACTCGCCCACGTTCCATCTCTGGGCTCACACTCGCCCACATTCCATCTCTGGGCTCACACTCGCCCACGTTCCATCTCTGGGCTCACACTCGCCCACGTGCCATCTGTGGGCTCACACTCGCCCACGTTCCATCTCTGGCTCCCACTCGCCCACGTTCTATCTCTGGGCTCACACTCGCCCACGTGCCATCTGTGGGCTCACACTCGCCCACATTCCATCTCTAGGATCACACTCGCCCACGTTCCATCTCTGGGCTCCCACTTGCCCACGTTCCATCTCTGGGCTCGCCCACGTTCCATCTCTGGGCTCACACTCGCCCACGTTCCATCTCTGGGCTCACACTCGCCCACGTTCCATCTCTGGGCTCACACTCGCCCACGTGCCATCTCTGGGCTCACACTCCCCCACGTTCCATGTCTAGGGTCACACTCGCCCACGTTCCATCTCTGGGCTCCCACTCGCCCACGTTCCATCTCTGGGCTCCCACTCGCCCACATGCCATCTCTGGGCTCCCACTCGTCCACGTTCCATCTCTAGGGTCACACTCACCCACGTTCCATCTCTGGGCTCCCACTCGCCCACGTTCCATATCTAGGGTCACACTCGCCCAAGTGCCACCTCAAGGGTCACACACTGGCAGTTTCCTTATGAAGAAACATACAGCCGCCTATACAAAGACAACTGTGGGTGGAACCAGCGGTATTTCTCAGTGGGGCGGTACCTCAGGGCTGTAGGGAGGAGCCTGGGGACATCTCGTACCTAAGGAGCTGGTTGTGTTCGTTCCAGATGTGAATTTTCTTGTCCTTCCCAGAGGAGGCAACTAGGCCCAGGGTGGGGCAGGAACACAGACCTATAGCCCAAAGGGAAAGGAACAGTATGAGCCATGTTTCCCTTTATGTGTCCATCCAACATCCTGTTCCTCCCCCCCCCCCAACCGCTTCCTGTGCCCCTGGTTCTACCCATAATCCTTTCATCACCAAGAATTAGTAGAACCCATAATAGCATGGCCGCCTTGTCTTTGCTAAGATTCTGGCCCCAAGTTGCCTCGTTGGGGTGGGGGGACATAAGGGCAGTCTGACAGTGCTATAGGGGCTAGGGGCTATGGGTATACGTATTTGGCAGCCATTTTGTGCCTTTCGATGCATGGTGGTGGGACTGAGCAAGGGGCACTGCAGGAACAACACCCAGTTTAGCTCTTCTTCCTGCATTTGATATAAATGTCCCTAATGAGCTGCCATACTCAGGGGGCACCAGGCTTGGGGGCTGCGGTTCATTACAAGATCATGTGGCTCCGGGAGGTGCAGCTGGGTGCTGCAGAATGAGTAGGGGTGAGTAGGAGTGAGTAGGAGTAAGTAGGGTGAGTAGGAGTGAGTAGGAGTAAGTAGGAGTAAGTAGGGTGAGTAGGAGTGAGTAGGAGTAAGTAGGGTGAGTAGAGTGAGTAGGATAAGTAGGAGTGAGTAGGGGTGAGTAGGAGTGAGTAGGAGTAAGTGGGGGGGGCGTGGCTTGGCGCTGAATGTGAACAGTCGCACCTAAAGACTGCTCCGTGTCCCGGTCCTCATAATCCTGCAAGCAAGCGCACCTAAACCTACACAACGGAATTCAAGGGACATACCGAAGAGCCCTTACCCCCGAGAGTGCTGATGGGGCAAAACAAAGCCCAGAAAAGGGCTTCGGAAGCCGCAGCGAGACTCGAAAAGTTCTCCCGCGAAACACGGCACACCCAAGATGGCGGCGAGGAGAGCGTGACACAGCCACCACCGCAGCGGCAGATGAGAGGAGAACCCTGCACTCAGCAGGGGGACCCCCAAACCTCCTCAGCAACCTCGCCAACTGAACCCACCTTAGCGGATCTACTCGCAGAAATCCGGGCCTCCAAGGAATCCTGTACTTCCCTCATATGCTCCAAAACTGACGAGATAAAAGTCGAGCTATCTATAATAAAGCAGGACTTCCAGAAGCTGCGGGAAAGAACAACGCTTTTAGAACGACGAGTGAGCTCCCTAGAGGATGTTGCTAATCCTATGCCGGACCGACTGCAACAGCTACACCAATCCGTTAACACATGCGCAGCCAAGTCCGACGACCTCGAAAACAGGCTACGCAGGAACAATCTGCGGTTCCTCGGCTTCCCAGAACGCTCGGAAGGCAACTCGCCCGAAAAGTTCATCGAAACCTGGCTGATAGAGCAATTTGGCAGGGAATCGTTTTCCACAGCGTTTGCAGTTGAGCGCGCACACCGCATACCCACCAAGGCCCCAATCCCGGGGGCACCAGCCAGACCACTAATAGCCCGATTGCTAAATGCGAGGGACAGAGACTCCACACTATCGCTGGCCCGCAAAAAAGAGCAGCTAACCTTTCAGGATGCCAAGATATCAATTTTCGGGGACTTCTCCGCGGAAATCCAAAAGCAGAGGGCCCGGTTCCTGGAAAGTAAAAGACGCCTACGAGAGATGGGCCTCCAATACGCCATGCTGTACCCAGCCCGACTACGAGTAATCGAGAACGGGACCACACATTTTTTCACCAACCTGCAGGATCTCTGCAGCTGGATCGATGCCAGGAAGAACCGCTAAGGGACCCGGCCCCACACTGGACCTGCAAGACGGGGAGGTCTTTCATTACCGACACAGTTTTTCCCAGCATATAGGACACTGGACAACCCCCAGGTCGTATAATAATATGATGTGCTATGTTTGCTAGTATGTTCCCCCCAAATAATTAATACTTAATTGGTGGTTAAGCACCAGCACTAGGACCGGGACTGAGCGCACAATACAAACAAACTACCCCAACACCACCCCCCAGGCCTCCCACGGGGTGATAAGTAATATAACCCTTCTCACGGCCAGAAGGCCAAGCGCTAAGTTAGCGCCCTAATGGTACTTACAATGATGTTTCAAGGTATACGGGAACAAATCTGCCAGGAGTTGGGGATCTGTGCAGATGGGGAGGGGGGTCAGGGAATGTTACAAGGGTTTTGTTATTCAGTTATAAGCAGGGCTAAATTCAGGTATCATAACATTGACACGCACATCCAGGTTCCAAATATGTATGCATTGATGCCCCATACTACCAGAGGCTCCCTGAAAGATCTACCTAGATCTCCCAATGGTTAAACTGCTTAGTTGGAACGTGAGGGGCCTCAATGATCAAATTAAGCGCAGATTGGTGCTTGACTTCTTGAAAAAATCGGGGGCCAACATACTCCTGTTACAGGAAACCCACCTCCAGGGGGGTAGAACGATGGCCCTCAAAAGACCATGGGTGGGCTGGCACTACCATGCGGAACTCTCATCACACTCCTCCGGGGTAGCTATTCTTATCACTTGCAATACCCCCTTTAGGCTGGGTACGGTAATACGGGACCCCAAGGGCAGGTATATCTTTCTGCACGGCTATCTGCAAGCCCAGGAGGTGGTGATTGCCAATATCTATATCCCACCCCCGTACCAAGACACATGCCTAATCCACCTGGTCAGTTTCATAGCGAAATTCCCACATGCGGCAATAATTGCGATGGGGGATTTCAATACCCTAATAAACCCGGTCTTAGATAGGCAAAGAAGGGGCAACTCCACAGCGCAGGAAGCCAGCAGCAATTTACGCACCCTAGCAGACACGGCGGGCCTGACTGAGGTATGGAGGCATTTGCATCCTAATACTCGCCAGTACTCATGTTACTCCCAATCCCATACAGTGTTATCCAGAATCGATCTGGCGTTTGTCAACCGGGAAGCACTCCCTAGGGTAGGTGCAGCTAAGTACTTAGCTAGGGGCATCTCAGATCATGCCCCTCTGGAGATTCACTTTAGGAATGCAGACCAAACTAGGAAACCGAGGTGGTCACTGAACCCAGCCTGGCTGGGAATTCTAGATAACTTCCAACAGATAGAAGCTGCTACTAGGGAATATATCTCACTCAATGAGCACACGGTGGGCACACTAACCTTCTGGGACGCACTAAAAGCAAACCTTAGGGGCCTCTTCAATGATGAAATAACAGCCTTTAAAAGGCAGTCCAGAAATGCACAACATCAACTAGAATTTGATATCCTGGAATTAGAGGCAGAGGTGGCAGCCACCCCGCTCCCGGGCATATTCAGGCAGCTGGAAAAAGCCCAGGAAAGCTATGCAAAATACATGAGGGACAAAGCGCTTGCCCAGTACTCCTTTATGAAACTGAATGTTATGGAGTATGGGGAAAGGGCAGGGAAAATGTTAGCCCATCTAGTAAGAACACAGTCCACTCCCAACGCAATCACGTTACTAAAAACAGACCAGGGCTCCCTAACGACAGACGCTAGGGTAATCCAGCAGGAGCTAACTAAGTTTTACTCGAATCTATATACGTCCACTTTGGACGGAGCGGACATCAGCAAAGTAGATGCCTTTCTAGACCCCCTGGTACTGCCGCAACTCAGCCCAGATTACAAGGCATTCTTAGAGGAGGAGGTCTCATTGATAGAAGTGCAGGAGGCTATAGACTCCTTCCCGAATGGCAAGGCGGCGGGGGCAGATGGCCTCCCTGTTGAACTTTACAAAAGGCATGCAAAAACGCTGGCACCCGTGCTATTAAAGACCTATAACGAAGCTCACAGGGAAGGTCAGTTGCCCCAATCTATGTACCAAGCAGCCATAGTGCTGCTACCCAAGGCGGGCAAAGACCCCACTCTGCCTGAATCATACCGGCCTATATCCCTACTAACAGCCGATGTAAAAATCCTGGCCAAACTGCTGGCTAACCGGCTTAAGAAAATAATAGGCAGCATAATTGCTGACGATCAGTTAGGGTTCATGCCGGGTAAAACGACAGCCATGAATATCCGGAGGTTGTTTCTGAACCTAACAACAGCCCATGCTAACTCAGGAGAGAGGGCCATAGCCGCCTTGGATATTGCAAAGGCCTTTGACACGGTCGAATGGCCCTATCTGTGGAAGGCCCTAGACAAATTTGGGTTCGGTACGAAATTTGTAAACCTAGTCAAACTACTTTACAAGTCGCCCACCGCTTTCCTTAGAGTAGGTACAGATGAGGCACCCCCATTTAGCCTCACCAGGGGCACTCTCCAGGGATGCCCCCTGTCACCACTTTTATTTGCGATTGCAATTGAGCCATTCGCGGCGGCAGTCAGACAGCATCCCAACATAGTGGGCTGGATATCCCAAACCCGCACTGACAAACTCCAACTATATGCGGATGATACTTTAATATATCTAGGGGACAGGGGACAATCCTTAAGTGCATTGATAGAGCTCACGGAGGCATTTGGAACAGTTTCAGGGTTAAAAGTCAGCCAGGCCAAATCTCTGTTATTTCCAGTGGACCCACAACAGAGGGGGCCCAGATCTGTGCCTAGTCCCTTACCGATTGCAAACCAATTCACATACCTAGGTGTAGAGATAGCACTCCCCATAACGACATACTACGACCTAAATCTGGGCCCCATGCTAGGATGGATAGACACCAAGTTCGCCGCATGGGGCAACTTGCCAATAGGGCCTGCAGGCCGCATACAACTTATCAAAATGTTTGTTCAACCAAAAATTATGTACGCCCTATGGCACACGCCTACGGCCCCTCCAAAAACTTTTTTCAGTAAACTAGACACAACCATGAGGTCTTTCATATGGGGAAAGGGCCGCTCACGACTAAGCCTACCACACCTAAAGAGGGCAAAAACAGGGGGTGGAATGGCCCTCCCCGACTTCAGGGTCCTATACTTGGCGGCGCAACTGTCACACTTGAGCCCACTAACCCCTGAGGGCCCCTGCTCTGCCCTTTACAGCTCATGGCAGGAGTTACTACCCCCATATATAGCTTCATGGCAAGCCGTGCTGGTCCAATCATCAACACCCCCCCACAACTTACTGGTAGCAGCGGTACGACGGGCATATGTAGATGCCCGAAAAACTGCTGGGGCTTGCACAATCGACCCTGCCACCCTCCTTTGGGGCAATAAAGTGTTGGGCAACCTGGCAGGATCTCCCCCCCCCAGGCAGTGGTTAGAGGCAGGCCTCACCTCCATTCAGGATGTGTGGGACATGGGGGTGACAGCCCCATTCGCATTCCTAAGGCAGCATCGCTCCCTTCCAGCTTCCCAATGGTTACTGTATCACAGGGTGCATACCACCCTTAAACGCCTGCACAAAAGGTCCCTTCTGGCCACCCTTGAAGACCCACTTCTATCACTTATAAAATCGGGTCATAAAAAGTGTAAAATCTCTACCATATACAAATATATTATGGATGCGAGGCAAAAACTGACTAACATGAAATGCAGGGAATCCTGGGAGGAGGACCTAGGTCCTATACTGGATGATCAATGGAAGGAGGTGCTGGCCTCCCCAAAAACTGTGTCCATTAACTGTAGGCATGAGATGTTGCAGCTCTACCTTATCCACCGGGCCTACTACACCCCTGCGAAACTGCATAAAATTTACCCAGAATCCTCCCCGCTATGCCTCAGATGCCAGGCGGAGACTGGAACCCTCTTGCACACTCTCTGGTCCTGCCCAATGCTAACTACCTACTGGGCCTCGATCCTTAACAAGCTGAATGCGGTGATAGACTCAGATATCACCCCGTCCCCAAAAGTATGCATCTTGGGCATAACCTCCAGCTTAGAGTTAAACCAAGGTCAAAAAACTCTTATAACTAAGGCGTTATTCCAAGCCCGCAGACAACTAACCCTAAACTGGAAAGGGCAGACAGCCCCGTCCTATGACTCATGGCTGAGGGCCATGAACGAGGTATGTCTGCAAGAAAAGCATTCTCTATGCAGGAAAGGGAAAAATGCCACCTATACCAATATCTGGGGGAGCTGGGAAACACACACTGCCCAACAAAGCTAAATAAAACAGAGGTATAACTGTGCTGAACCACAGGGTACCAGGGTAACCCAAGTACTCCCTACGCTGCAAACCCAGTAGGTTACCCCATGAACCAGAGGGAACGACCAATCTCTACACTGTTGTATCCAAGGCGAGTACTACTTGGAAAAACTAATTGTCACTATCTCATGAATGTGTAAATGTAAGTTGAACCGTGATGTCACATATGTATGATATATTGCCTGTATTAATGCCAATGCTTTGTTTTCAATAAAAACTTGTTGGAAAAAAAAAAAAGAGTAGGAGTAAGTAGGGTGAGTTGAGTGAGTAGGATAAGTAGGAGTGGGTAGGGTAAGTAGGAGTGTGTAGGTGAGTAGAGTGAGTAGGATAAATAGGAGTGAGTAGGAGTGAGTAGGAGTAAGTAGGGTGAGTAGAGTGAGTAGGATAAGTAGGAGTGAGTAGGGTAAGTAGGAGTGTGTAGGTGAGTAGAAGTGAGTAGGAGTAAGTAGGGTGAGTAGAGTGAGTAGGATAAGTAGGAGTGAGTAGGGTAAGTAGGAGTGTGTAGGTGAGTAGAGTGAGTAGGATAAGTAGGAGTGAGTATGGGTGAGTAGGAGTGAGTAGGAGTAAGTAGGGTGAGTAGAGTGAGTAGGATAAGTAGGAGTGAGTAGGAGTAAGTAGGGTGAGTAGAGTGAGTAGGATAAGTAGGAGTGAGTAGGGTAAGTAGGAGTGTGTAGGTGAGTAGGGGTGAGTAGAAGTGAGTAGGAGTAAGTAGGGTGAGTAGAGTGAGTAGGATAAGTAGGAGTGAGTAGGGTAAATAGGAGTGTGTAGGTGAGTAGAGTGAGTAGGATAAGTAGGAGTGAGTAGGGTAAGTAGGAGTGTGTAGGTGAGTAGAGTGAGTAGGATAAGTAGGAGTGAGTATGGGTGAGTAGGAGTGAGTAGGAGTAAGTAGGGTGAGTAGAGTGAGTAGGATAAGTAGGAGTGAGTAGGGTAAGTAGGAGTGTGTAGGTGAATAGAGTGGGTAGGATAAGTAGGAGTGAGTAGGGGTGAGTAGGAGTAAGTAGGGTGAGTAGAGTGAGTAGGATAAGTAGGAGTGAGTAGGGTAAGTAGGAGTGTGTAGGTGAGTAGAGTGAGTAGGATAAGTAGGAGTGAGTAGGGTAAGTAGGAGTGTGTAGGTGAGTAGAGTGAGTAGGATAAGTAGGAGTGAGTAGGGGTGAGTAGGAGTGAGTAGGTGAGTAGAGTGAGTAGGATAAGTAGGAGTGAGTAGGGGTGAGTAGGAGTAAGTAGGGTGAGTAGAGTGAGTAGGATAAGTAAGGTAAGTAGGAGTGTGTAGGTGAATAGAGTGGGTAGGATAAGTAGGAGTAAGTAGGGGTGAGTAGGAGTGAGTAGGAGTAAGTAGGGTGAGTAGAGTGAGTAGGATAAGTAGGAGTGAGTAGGGTAAGTAGGAGTGTGTAGGTGAGTAGAGTGAGTAGGATAAGTAGGAGTGAGTATGGGTGAGTAGGAGTGAGTAGGAGTGAGTAGGAGTAAGTAGGGTGAGTAGAGTGAGTAGGATAAGTAGGAGTGAGTAGGAGTGAGTAGGAGTAAGTAGGGTGAGTAGAGTGAGTAGGATAAGTAGGAGTGAGTAGGGTAAGTAGGAGTGTGTAGGTGAGTAGGGGTGAGTAGAAGTGAGTAGGAGTAAGTAGGGTGAGTAGAGTGAGTAGGATAAGTAGGAGTGAGTAGGGTAAATAGGAGTGTGTAGGTGAGTAGAGTGAGTAGGATAAGTAGGAGTGAGTAGGGTAAGTAGGAGTGTGTAGGTGAGTAGAGTGAGTAGGATAAGTAGGAGTGAGTATGGGTGAGTAGGAGTAAGTAGGGTGAGTAGAGTGAGTAGGATAAGTAGGAGTGAGTAGGGTAAGTAGGAGTGTGTAGGTGAATAGAGTGGGTAGGATAAGTAGGAGTGAGTAGGGGTGAGTAGGAGTAAGTAGGGTGAGTAGAGTGAGTAGGATAAGTAGGAGTGAGTAGGGTAAGTAGGAGTGTGTAGGTGAGTAGAGTGAGTAGGATAAGTAGGAGTGAGTAGGGTAAGTAGGAGTGTGTAGGTGAGTAGAGTGAGTAGGATAAGTAGGAGTGAGTAGGGGTGAGTAGGAGTGAGTAGGTGAGTAGAGTGAGTAGGATAAGTAGGAGTGAGTAGGGGTGAGTAGGAGTAAGTAGGGTGAGTAGAGTGAGTAGGATAAGTAAGGTAAGTAGGAGTGTGTAGGTGAATAGAGTGGGTAGGATAAGTAGGAGTAAGTAGGGGTGAGTAGGAGTGAGTAGGAGTAAGTAGGGTGAGTAGAGTGAGTAGGATAAGTAGGAGTGAGTAGGGTAAGTAGGAGTGTGTAGGTGAGTAGAGTGAGTAGGATAAGTAGGAGTGAGTAGGGGTGAGTAGGAGTGAGTAGGAGTAAGTAGGGTGAGTAGAGTGAGTAGGATAAGTAGGAGTGAGTAGGGTAAGTAGGAGTGTGTAGGTGAGTAGAGTGAGAAGGATAAGTAGGAGTGAGTAGGGTAAGTAGGAGTGTGTAGGTGAGTAGAGTGAGTAGGATAAGTAGGAGTGAGTAGGGTAAGTAGGAGTGTGTAGGTGAGTAGAGTGAGTAGGATAAGTAGGAGTGAGTAGGGTAAGTAGGAGTGTGTAGGTGAGTAGAGTGAGTAGGATAAGTAGGAGTGAGTAGGGGTGAGTAGGAGTGAGTAGGAGTAAGTAGGGTGAGTAGAGTGAGTAGGATAAGTAGGAGTGAGTAGGGTAAGTAGGAGTGTGTAGGTGAGTAGAGTGAGAAGGATAAGTAGGAGTGAGTAGGGTAAGTAGGAGTAAGTAGGGTGAGTAGAGTGAGTAGGATAAGTAGGAGTGAGTAGGGTAAGTAGGAGTGTGTAGGTGAGTAGAGTGAGTAGGATAAGTAGGAGTGAGTAGGGTAAGTAGGAGTGTGTAGGTGAGTAGAGTGAGTAGGATAAGTAGGAGTGAGTAGGGGTGAGTAGGAGTGAGTAGGAGTAAGTAGGGTGAGTAGAGTGAGTAGGATAAGTAGGAGTGAGTAGGGTAAGTAGGAGTGTGTAGGTGAGTAGAGTGAGAAGGATAAGTAGGAGTAAGTAGGGGTGAGTAGAGAGCTGTGAGACAACCTGTGATCTGTTGCTGATGGTCCTGGGCTGGCGAGTGGTCCCTGCGGGTGGCGCTATGGAGACAGTACTGCACTAAGCTGGAGCTGCCACTTGATTGGTTGTGGAAGGAAACAAAAAGCTGAGAGCCAATCATGCACATTCTCTCTATTGGGCGGGAACAGAGAAAGCTCATGTGGGGGCTGAGGCCCCCCTCGCTGTGAGGGAACATTCGCCAGATCCGAATTGTCCAATCCGAGCCTGAAACAGAGGGACAAACCGTGGCAATACGGGGCCCCTTTAGCAGTAAATACAGGGCAATATGGGGCCCCTTTAGCAGTCCCCCCCACTGTCTGACTACTGCACCCCCACTGTCTGACTACTGCTCCCCCCACTCTCTGACTACTGCACCTCCACTGTCCGACTACTGCACCTCCACTGTCCGACTCCTGCACCCCCACTGTCCGACTCCTGCACCCCCACTGTCCGACTCCTGCACCCCCCACTGTCCGACTCCTGCACCCCCCACTGTCTGACTACTGCTCCCCCCACTGTCTGACTACTGCTCCTCCCACTGTCTGACTACTGCTCCCCCACTGTCTGACTACTGCATCCCCCACTGTCTGACTACTGCTCCCCCCACTGTCTGACTACTGCTGCCCCACTCTCTGACTACTGCACCCCCACTGTCTGACTACTGCTCCCCCACTGTCTTACTGCACCCCCCACTGTCTGACTACTGCACCCCCCACTGTCTGACTACTGCTCCCCCCACTGTCTGACTACTGCACCCTCACTGTCTGACTACTGCTGCCCCACTCTCTGACTACTGCACCCTCACTGTCTGACTACTGCTGCCCCACTCTCTGACTACTGCTCCCCCCACTGTCTGACTACTGCTCCCCCCACTCTCTGACTACTGCACCTCCACTGTCCGACTACTGCACCTCCACTGTCCGACTCCTGCACCCCCACTGTCCGACTCCTGCACCCCCACTGTCCGACTCCTGCACCCCCCACTGTCTGACTCCTGCACCCCCCACTGTCTGACTACTGCTCCCCCCACTCTCTGACTACTGCACCTCCACTGTCCGACTACTGCACCTCCACTGTCCGACTCCTGCACCCCCACTGTCCGACTCCTGCACCCCCACTGTCCGACTCCTGCACCCCCCACTGTCCGACTCCTGCACCCCCCACTGTCTGACTACTGCTCCCCCCACTGTCTGACTACTGCTCCCCCCACTGTCTGACTACTGCCCCCCCACTGTCTGACTACTGCATCCCCCACTGTCTGACTACTGCTCCCCCCACTGTCTGACTACTGCTGCCCCACTCTCTGACTACTGCACCCCCACTGTCTGACTACTGCTCCCCCACTGTCTTACTGCACCCCCCACTGTCTGACTACTGCTCCCCCCACTGTCTGACTACTGCTCCCCCCACTGTCTTACTGCACCCCCCACTGTCTGACTACTGCACCCCCCACTGTCTGACTACTGCATCCCCCACTGTCTGACTACTGCTCCCCCCACTGTCTGACTACTGCTGCCCCACTCTCTGACTACTGCACCCCCACTGTCTGACTACTGCTCCCCCCACTGTCTTACTGCACCCCCCACTGTCTGACTACTGCACCCCCCACTGTCTGACTACTGCATCCCCCACTGTCTGACTACTGCTCCCCCCACTGTCTGACTACTGCTGCCCCACTCTCTGACTACTGCACCCCCACTGTCTGACTACTGCTCCCCCACTGTCTTACTGCACCCCCCACTGTCTGACTACTGCACCCCCCACTGTCTGACTACTGCTCCCCCCACTGTCTGACTACTGCACCCTCACTGTCTGACTACTGCTGCCCCACTCTCTGACTACTGCACCCCCACTGTCTGACTACTGCACCCCCACTGTCCGACTACTGCACCTCCACTGTCCGACTACTGCACCTCCACTGTCCGACTACTGCACCTCCACTGTCCGACTCCTGCACCCCCCACTGTCCGACTCCTGCACCCCCCACTGTCCGACTCCTGCACCCCCCACTGTCCGACTCCTGCTCCCCCCACTGTCCGACTCCTGCTCCCCCCACTGTCTGACTACTGCACCTCCACTGTCCGACTACTGCCCCTCCACTGTCCGACTCCTGCACCCCCCACTGTCCGACTCCTGCACCCCCCACTGTCCGACTCCTGCACCCCCCACTGTCCGACTCCTGCACCCCCCACTGTCCGACTCCTGCTCCCCCCACTGTCCAACTCCTGCTCCCCCCACTGTCTGACTACTGCACCTCCACTGTCCGACTACTGCCCCTCCACTGTCCGACTCCTGCACCCCCCACTGTCCGACTCCTGCACCCCCCACTGTCCGACTCCTGCTCCCCCCACTGTCTGACTACTGCACCTCCACTGTCCGACTACTGCTCCCCCCACTCTCTGACTACTGCACCTCCACTGTCCGACTCCTGCACCCCCCACTGTCCGACTCCTGCACCCCCCACTGTCCGACTCCTGCACCCCCCACTGTCCGACTCATGCTCCCCCCACTGTCTGACTACTGCACCCCCCACTGTCCGACTCCTGCTCCCCCCACTGTCCGACTCCTGCACCCCCCACTGTCCGACTCCTGCACCCCCCACTGTCCGACTCCTGCACCCCCCACTGTCCGACTCCTGCACCCCCCACTGTCTGACTACTGCTCCCCCCACTCTCTGACTACTGCACCTCCACTGTCCGACTACTGCACCTCCACTGTCCGACTCCTGCACCCCCCACTGTCCGACTCCTGCACCCCCCACTGTCCGACTCCTGCACCCCCCACTGTCCGACTCCTGCTCCCCCCACTGTCTGATTACTGCACCCCCACTGTCTGACTACTGCTCCCCCCACTGTCTGACTACTGCACCCTCACTGCCTGACTACTGCACCCCCCACTGTCTGACTACTGCACCCCCCACTGTCTGACTACTGCACCCCCCACTGTCTGACTACTGCACCCCCCACTGTCTGAGTACTGCTCCCCCCACTGTCTGACTACTGCACCCCCCACTGTCTGACTACTGCTCCCCCCACTGTCTGACTACTGCTCCCCCCACTGTCTGACTACTGCACCCCCCACTGTCTGACTACTGCACCCCCCACTGTCCGACTCCTGCACCCCCCACTGTCCGACTCCTGCTCCCCCCACTGTCTGATTACTGCACCCCCACTGTCTGACTACTGCTCCCCCCCACTGTCTGACTACTGCACCCTCACTGTCTGACTACTGCTGCCCCACTCTCTGACTACTGCACCCCCACTGTCTGACTACTGCTCCCCCCACTGTCTGACTACTGCTCCCCCCACTGTCTGACTACTGCACCCCCCACTGTCTGACTACTGCACCCCCCACTGTCTGACTACTGCACCCCCCACTGTCTGACTACTGCTCCCCCCACTGTCTGACTACTGCTCCCCCCACTGTCTGACTACTGCACCCCCCACTGTCTGACTACTGCACCTCCACTGTCCGACTACTGCTCCCCCCACTGTCTGACTACTGCACCACCACTGTCTGACTACTGCTCCCCCCACTGTCTGACTACTGCACCCTCACTGTCTGACTACTGCTGCCCCACTCTCTGACTACTGTACCCCCACTGTCTGACTACTGCTCCCCCCACTGTCTGACTACTGCTCCCCCCCACTGTCTGACTACTGCTCCCGCCACTGTCTGACTACTGCTCCCCCCACTGTCTGACTACTGCTCCCCCCACTGTCTGACTACTGCACCCCCACTCTGACTTACCTTGTCATGAAAAGCAATCAAATTGGTCTGACATGCCCTTCATAAAGCCATGCTGATTCCTACCCATAATGCAATTCTCCAGAACATAATCCTGAATAATCTTGTCCCTTAAAAGACCGTCAAATAACTAGACTAAGCTGAGCCATAAGTGCCCCTATCAGGTGGGTCTGGAATCTCTGGCCCCTTTACTGTATACACTGAAGAAAACAACTGATTAAGCATTTCTGTCTTTTCTGTATCCGGCATAACCACATAATTGCCATTATTTAGTGAAGCCACACTTTCAGCCTGCATCTTTACTATTACTATACTTAAGAATATTGTGGGGTTAGTCTTAGCCTGTGCCACAATCAGCTCCCCATTTTCTATCTTTGCTTTCCTGATTGCTGATTTACACCATTTGTTGTAGTATTTATATTCCCTGAATGCAGCTTCTGTCTCCCCTGACTTGTAGTTATAAAATGCCTTCCTCTTCTTTCCTATTAACTGAGTTACCCCAAATAGGGAGGGTCATTAACCCCTCACATTCCCTCCATAGGAGAATAAACTGGGAAGAGTAATGATGACACCCATTTCTGTTCTGTGTTTTTAGCAGAAACCCTAATGCCCCAATCTCTGCCCTGAAGCGCTGCCCTCAACTGCAAATTCAGAGGCTTTGTTGCCCCAGTGTGTATTCGTTTTTGCCCCAAAAATCACATGACGTGACCCTAATGTTATGTCATGTGATTTTTGGGGCAAAAAACAAATACACACTGGGGCAATAAAGCCTCTGAATTTGCAGTCCCTTGAGGGCAGCGCTTCAGGGCAGAGATCGGGGCATTAGGGTTTCTGCTAAAAACACAGAACAGAAATGGGTGTCATCATTACTGTTCCCAGTTTATTACCCAAGGGTTCTGGTACCACATTTGCTATAGGTTCTGGGTCAATCACTAGATCCAGTACAGTATGAGTTCTGGTTGGTTCCCCAACAACCTGTGCCATAAAATTGCCCTGTAACAGTTTATAAACTTATTCTTATTAACTGCCCCGGTGGTACTGTTGCCCCAGTCAGTATCTGGGTAATTAAATCCCCCATTAGCAAGATTTGCCTTTCTAGACCCAAGCATTTCCCCTCAGGGAGTACTTACCCGCAGATAGAACAAAGCTGTTCTCTGGACTGGACATGAGCGATGTCACTCTCGCTGGGCTGTGAGCCTTCAGCTGGCACAATACCCTGCTGGGGTACCAGTCACACACACTAATGGTGCCATCATCCAGGCCAATCACAGGGAGAAACCTGGAGAGGGAAGTCATAAACTGTGAGACAACTCACTAATGGAAACATATACCTTAGAGTGTAAGCTCACTGGGGCAGGGACTGATGGGAATGTGATATGGACCTTAGATTGTAAGCTCACTGGGGCAGGGACTGATGGGAATGGGATAGGGACCTTAGATTGTAAGCTCACTGGGGCAGGGACTGATGGGAATGGGATAGGGACCTTAGATTGTAAGCTCACTGGGGCAGGGGCTGATGGGAATGGGATAGGGACCTTAGATTGTAAGCTCACTGGGGCAGGGACTGATGGGAATGTGATAGGGAACTTAGATTGTAAGCTCACTGGGGCAGGGACTGATGGGAATGTGATAGGGGCCTTAGATTGTAAGCTCCACTGGGGCAGGGACTGATGGGAATGTGATAGGGACCTTAGAGTGTAAGCTCACTGGGGCAGGGGCTGATGGGAATGTGATAGGGCCATTACAGTGAAAGCTCACTGGGGCAGGGGTTGATGAGAATGTGATAGGGACCTTAGATTGTAAGCTCACTGGGGCAGGGACTGATGGGAATGTGATAGGAACCTTAGATTGTAAGCTCACTGGGACAGGGACTGATGCGAATGTGATAGGGACCTTAGATTGTAAGCTCATTGGGGTAGGGGCTGATGGGAATGTGATAGGGACCTTAGATTGTAAGCTCACTGGGGCAGGGACTGATGGGAATGTGATAGGGACCTTAGATTGTAAGCTCATTGGGGCAGGGACTGATGGGAATGTGATAGGGACCTTAGATTGTAAGCTCCACTGGGGCAGGGACTGATGGGAATGGGATAGGGACCTTAGAGTGTAAGCTCACTGGGGCAGGGACTGATGGGAATGTGATAGGGACCTTAGATTGTAAGCTCACTGGGGCAGGGGCTGATGGGAATGGGATATGGCCGTTAGAGTGTAAGCTCACTGAGGCAGGGACTGATGGGAATGTGATAGGGACCTTAGATTGTAAGCTCACTGGGGCAGGGGCTGATGGGAATGTGATAGGGACCTTAGATTGTAAGCTCACTGGGGCAGGGGCTGATGGGAATGTGATAGGGACCTTAGAGTGCAAGCTCACTGGGGCAGGGGCTGATGGGAATGGGATAGGGTCGTTTGAGTGCAAGCTCACTGGGGCAGGGGCTGATGGGATAGGGCCGTTAGAGTGCAAGCTCACTGGGGCAGGGGCTGATGGGAATGGGATAGGGTCGTTAGAGTGCAAGCTCACTGGGGCAGGGGCTGATGGGATAGGGCCGTTAGAGTGCAAGCTCACTGGGGCAGGGGCTGATGGGAATGGGATAGGGCCGTTAGAGTGCAAGCTCACTGGGGCAGGGGCTGATGGGAATGGGATAGGGTCGTTAGAGTGCAAGCTCACTGGGGCAGGGGCTGATGGGATAGGGCCGTTAGAGTGCAAGCTCACTGGGGCAGGGGCTGATGGGAATGGGATAGGGTCGTTAGAGTGCAAGCTCACTGGGGCAGGGGCTGATGGGAATGTGATAGGGACCTTAGATTGTAAGCTCATTGGGGCAGGGACTGATGGGAATGTGATAGGGACCTTAGATTGTAAGCTCCACTGGGGCAGGGACTGATGGGAATGGGATAGGGACCTTAGAGTGTAAGCTCACTGGGGCAGGGACTGATGGGAATGTGATAGGGACCTTAGATTGTAAGCTCACTGGGGCAGGGGCTGATGGGAATGGGATAGGGCCGTTAGAGTGTAAGCTCACTGAGGCAGGGACTGATGGGAATGTGATAGGGACCTTAGATTGTAAGCTCACTGGGGCAGGGGCTGATGGGAATGTGATAGGGACCTTAGATTGTAAGCTCACTGGGGCAGGGGCTGATGGGAATGTGATAGGGACCTTAGAGTGCAAGCTCACTGGGGCAGGGGCTGATGGGAATGGGATAGGGTCGTTTGAGTGCAAGCTCACTGGGGCAGGGGCTGATGGGATAGGGCCGTTAGAGTGCAAGCTCACTGGGGCAGGGGCTGATGGGAATGGGATAGGGTCGTTAGAGTGCAAGCTCACTGGGGCAGGGGCTGATGGGATAGGGCCGTTAGAGTGCAAGCTCACTGGGGCAGGGGCTGATGGGAATGGGATAGGGTCATTAGAGTGCAAGCTCACTGGGGCAGGGGCTGATGGGATAGGGCCGTTAGAGTGCAAGCTCACTGGGGCAGGGGCTGATGGGAATGGGATAGGGTCGTTAGAGTGCAAGCTCACTGGGGCAGGGGCTGATGGGAATGGCATAGGGTCGTTTGAGTGCAAGCTCACTGGGGCAGGGGCTGATGGGATAGGGCCGTTAGAGTGCAAGCTCATTGGGGCAGGGACTGATGGGAATGGGATAGGGTCGTTAGAGTGCAAGCTCACTGGGGCAGGGGCTGATGGGAATTTGATAGGGCCGTTAGAGTGCAAGCTCATTGGGGCAGGGACTGATGGGAATGGGATAGGGTCGTTAGAGTGCAAGCTCACTGGGGCAGGGGCTGATGGGAATGTGATAGGGTCGTTAGAGTGCAAGCTCACTGGGGCAGGGGCTGATGGGAATGGCATAGGGTCGTTAGAGTGCAAGCTCACTGGGGCAGGGGCTGATGTATATATAAGCTGTTTCACTTTAGCTCTGGGGAAACGTCTCTCCTCCCGTCGCTGTGGTTCCTTCAGGTTTAGGAGCAGTTTATTACAAGGAATCGGAACATACAAACATGGATATAAATGTATTTATTCTACAGATCTGACTCCACTGAGGGAAACCATGACAGTTTGTCTGTGTGCTTGCTGGGACCACCCCCTTAGGCTCACAGTGTAATCCAACCCCTCCCTCACCTTCTTCCTTTGTGAAATGATGCATTTTGGGACTTTCTGCTTTGCATAGTGGGTGGGGCACAGATTGTCTGGGCAGCACAGGGCCTTTAAGTCCCAGAATGCATCACTTCAGAATAGAACAAGGTGAGGGAGGGGTTGGATTACACTGTGAGCCTAAGGGGGGTGGAGAAATGGTATGTCAGAGTATACAGTATCTAGTAGAATTAAGTCTAAAACAACTGGACTTTTCTGAGTTTTTTCTTGAAAACGTTTCACCACTCATCCGAGCGGCTTCTTCAGTTTAAATGAGTCAGAGTATAATAGCTTTCTTTCAGCCAGTGGAATCAGGTGATCTGTCATAGCCCCGCCCCATGATGTCACTGCCCACCCCGTTTCCTGTTTTTTTTCCCCATGGGCAGAGATGGCAACCCTAGTGTGTGTAACAATAATACCTGTATATTTATATCTACTTACCCCCCCCCAACTGACTGAGCCCATGTCCCACAGGGGAGGGATATTTCCCCTTTAATATCACACACACACAGTATCAGGGTTCCTATCAATCTGAGGGATCAGCTCTGTGTGTGTAACAATAATACCTGTATATTTATATCTACTTACCCCCCCCCCCAACTGACTGAGCCCATGTCCCACAGGGGAGGGATATTTCCCCTTTAATATCACACACACACAGTATCAGGGTTCCTATCAATCTGAGGGATCAGCTCTGTGTGTGTAACAATAATACCTGTATATTTATATCTACTTACCCCCCCCCCCCAACTGACTGAGCCCATGTCCCACAGGGGAGGGATATTTCCCCTTTAATATCACACACACACAGTATCAGGGTTCCTATCAATCTGAGGGATCAGCTCTGTGTGTGTAACAATAATACCTGTATATTTATATCTACTTACCCCCCCCCCCAACTGACTGAGCCCATGTCCCACAGGGGAGGGATATTTCCCCTTTAATATCACACAGTGTTTCTGCCCCAGACTCACCTGTTTTTGCCTCCGTCGGATGTAAATTGGCGCTCTCTCTCTCTCCCCATTTCTATCCAATCAGCGCTCTGTTGGTCGGCGATGGCGCAGTACAGGCTGAGGCACAGGGGAGGGGCTTGGGAAGAGCCGACCCTCAGGGTGTTCCTGACCCCCATGGGGCTCCCCACAGAGCTGGCCCTAAGGAGGTCTCCATTCTTCAGAAGGACATAGACACTCTCCGTGTGAGGGCAGAACTCTATGGCCAATGGGCCATCTAGGGCAAGGCTGGAGAGTAATTGCCCCGTGCCAGTAGCCACCAGCCTGACGGCCGAGTCCGAGCACAGACAGGCAACTCTGGGCACAAACTGCCCCCCACTCACTTTCATGTCTGTCACACTCGCCCCCAGGGGGGTGTGGTACTGGTAAAGGTTCTGTATTTGCCACAAATCCAAGCAGAACTCAGAGCGAGAGACCAAGAATTTTCCATCAGCCCGGAACGTCTCCAACCCAAGAACCGGCTGGGCCAGAACCTGCTCCCCAACCTGCTCCTGAGTCTCCAAGTCCCACGTACGCACAGTCCGGTCTTCTGAGCCGGAGAGAAAGTAGCGCCCGGAAGAACTGAATGAGAGAGCCGTGACTGGGCCTACAGAGAGACAGCAAAGTGTGCCAGTGAGACTGCAGGCCAGGGGGTCACACTCACACCATAAGCTGTGAGGGGCGAGGGGGGAAAGGGACAGCAGCCTGGGGCAGAGAGACTGGGGGAGAGACTGGGGCAGAGAGACAGGGGGAGAGACTGGGGCAGAGAGACAGGGGGAGATACATTGGGGCAGAGAGACTGGGGGAGATACATTGGGGCAGAGAGACTGGGGGAGATACATTGGGGCAGAGAGACTGGGGCAGAGAGACTGGGGCAGAGAGACTGGGGCAGAGAGACTGGGGGAGAGAGACTGGGGCAGAGAGACTGGGGGAGAGAGACTGGGGCAGAGAGACTGGGGGAGAGAGACTGGGGCAGAGAGACAGGGGGAGATACATTGGGGCAGAGAGACAGGGGGAGATACATTGGGGCAGAGAGACTGGGGGAGAGACTGGGGCAGAGAGACTGGGGGAGAGACTGGGGCAGAGAGACTGGGGGAGAGACTGGGGCAGAGAGACAGGGGGAGATACATTGGGGCAGAGAGACTGGGGGGGAGACTGGGGCAGAGAGACTGGGGGAGATACATTGGGGCAGAGAGACTGGGGCAGAGAGACTGGGGAGAGAGAGACTGGGGGAGAGAGACTGGGGAGAGAGAGACTGGGGGAGAGAGAGACTGGGGCAGAGAGACTGGGGGAGAGACTGGGGCAGAGAGACAGGGGGAGATCCATTGGGGCAGAGAGACAGGGGGAGATACATTGGGGCAGAGAGACTGGGGGAGAGACTGGGGCAGAGAGACTGGGGGAGAGACTGGGGCAGAGAGACTGGGGGAGAGACTGGGGCAGAGAGACGGGGGAGATACATTGGGGCAGAGAGACTGGGGGAGAGACTGGGGCAGAGAGACAGGGGGAGATACATTGGGGCAGAGAGACAGGGGGAGATACATTGGGGCAGAGAGACTGGGGGAGAGACTGGGGCAGAGAGACTGGGGGAGATACATTGGGGCAGAGAGACTGGGGCAGAGAGACTGGGGAGAGAGAGACTGGGGGAGAGACTGGGGGGGTAGAGGAAGTAAAATGGCGGAGGGAATGGGGGGAAGTGACAGACGGGCAGACTCACCTGTGTGCGCCACACAAACACCTTTCAGTTCTGCTGATTTGCCCCAGAGTTTGATGGTCCCCTCTCTGGAAGCCGTAATTAGAGTCTGACGAGATTGGGAGTAAATGAGCCCAGTGATTGGTCTGTTGGAATGGGGGATACCCTGGTGTTAGTCCCTTTATGGGGCACAATACGGAGACCCCTGGAATGGGGGATACCCCGGTGTTAGTCCCTTTATGGGGCACAATACGGAGACCCCTGGAATGGGGGATACCCCGGTGTTAGTCCCTTTATGGGGCACAATACGGAGACCCCTGGAATGGGGGATACCCCGGTGTTAGTCTCTTTATGGGGCACAATACGGAGACCCCTGGAATGGGGGATACCCCGGTGTTAGTCCCTTTATGGGGCACAATACGGAGACCCCTGGAATGGGGGATACCCCGGTGTTAGTCCCTTTATGGGGCACAATACGGAGACCCCTGGAATGGGGGATACCCCGGTGTTAGTCTCTTTATGGGGCACAATACGGAGACCCCTGGAATGGGGGATACCCCGGTGTTAGTCCCTTTATGGGGCACAATACGGAGACCCCTGGAATGGGGGATACCCCGGTGTTAGTCCCTTTATGGGGCACAATACGGAGACCCCTGGAATGGGGGATACCCCGGTGTTAGTCCCTTTATGGGGCACAATACGGAGACCCCTGGAATGGGGGATACCCCAGTGTTAGTCCCTTTATGGGGCACAATACGGAGACCCCTGGAATAACAGCCCCAGTGGGATCCTGGGGGGGCTACAGGCTTTGGAATGGTTATTATATTTCTGGGGACCCCCTGGCAGTATGTAATAGGGCCTGACACCTTATAGAATATGCCACTATCTCCCCAAATGTGGGAGGAGTCTGTTGCCCCACCCTAAAGACCTTCATTCCTACCCACAACTTACCTCAGGTGAAGGTTGTTCCACACCCGCCGGAGTTCTCCGTGCCCCAGGTCATACTCCCACACGCCTGCCCCACACACAGCAAAACACGTATGTGCCAGTGGCGCGGCCGTGTCCAGGGCAATAATATTAACCCTATCTGTCTCCTTCAGTCCTTCTTTTAAAACCTGCTTGCAAGTTAGGTGCCACGAGCCCTCGCTGAAGGCCCATAATTGTACCCCCCCAGTCCCCCCAGTGAGCAGCTGGTCCCTTCCTGGGTTGTACACACAGCAGAAGACCCCCCGGGCCACCCTGCATACAGTAAGTGGGGTAAGAGTTGTGTCCAGCACTCGCAGTTCCTGATGGGCCCAAGCCACTAGCTTCTGGCTGTGCCACGCATACAGGAGCCCACACAGTGGCAGGGAAGCCTGGGCACAAGCCTGTACCCTCCCATCCGTATGGTGCTGCCGGATCAGTCCATCCGAATCCAGGGAAAGCAAGAGGTTCTGCTGGGAGACCCAAGTGATCCCTCTCAGAGCTCTGCGAAAGGGCAAGTGGCATACGAGCTGCAGTCCGTGGCCAATAGTCTGTGGCTGGGGATCCGCTCTTCTCATCTGTAGGCAAAGAAAAAGACTTCAACTGACGGGGTCCCCGACCCACCCAACCGTGGAGATGCAACCAAAGAAAAAGTATTCAACTGACAGGGTCCCCGACCCACCCAACCGTGGAGATGCAACCAAAGAAAAACACTTCAACTGACGGGGTCCCTGACCCACCCAACCGTGGAGATGCAACCAAAGAAAAACACTTCAACTGACGGGGTCCCTGACCCACCCAACCGTGGAGATGCAACCAAAGAAAAAGTATTCAACTGACAGGGTCCCGACCCACCCAACCGTGGAGATGCAACCAAAGAAAAACACTTCAACTGACGGGGTCCCTGACCCACCCAACCGTGGAGATGCAACCAAAGAAAAAGTATTCAACTGACAGGGTCCCCGACCCACCCAACCGTGGAGATGCAACCAAAGAAAAACACTTCAACTGACAGGGTCCCCGACCCACCCAACCGTGGAGATGCAACCAAAGAAAAATAGATCAACTGACAGGGTCCCCGACCCACCCAACCGTGGAGATACAACCAAAGAAAAAGTCTTCAACTGACGGGGTCCCCGACCCACCCAACCGTGGAGATGCAACCAAGGAAAACACTTCAATTGAAAGGGTCCCCGACCCACCCAACCGTGGAGATGCAACCAAAGAAAAATAGATCAACTGACAGGGTCCCCGACCCACCCAACCGTGGAGATACAACCAAAGAAAAAGTCTTCAACTGACGGGGTCCCTGACCCACCCAACCGTGGAGATGCAACCAAGGAAAAACACTTCAATTGAAAGGGTCCCCGACCCACCCAACCGTGGAGATACAACCAAAGAAAAACACTTCAACTGAAAGGGTCCCCGACCCACCCAACCGTGGAGATGCAACCAAAGAAAAAGACATCAACTGACGGGGTCCCCGACCCACCCAACCATGGAGATGCAACCAAAGAAAAGCACTTCAATTGAAAGGGTCCCTGACCCACCCAACCGTGGAGATACAACCAAAGAAAAACACTTCAACTGAAAGGGTCCCCGACCCACCCAACCGTGGAGATGCAACCAAAGAAAAAGATTTCAACTGACAGGGTCCCCGACCCACCCAACCGTGGAGATGCAACCAAAGAAAAACACTTCAACTGACGGGGTCCCCGACCCACCCAACCGTGGAGATGCAACCAAAGAAAAAGACTTCAACTGACAGGGTCCCCGAACCACCCAACCGTGGAGATGCAACCACTCTACTAAATGTAGGGAACGTGATGTTCATTCCTCCTACACGTGGGTCGGGGAGGCATTGGCCAAGGTGCATCATGGGTATTATTCCTTGCACCCACAGTTACCCCCAGGTAACAATTGTATGGAGCAGAGAGGAAAGGGGCTCGTACTCCTGGGATGCATTCACTCAATGGATCTGGTTCTACTGGAATGGGGCTAAACTACTGGGCAAACTAAACCTCCCACTTCCATTGGGGTTTCTGAGCCCCAAGTAATTCAGTCTGTACTGAGAGTGTGAGAAAGAAGAACATGTGACCTACGTGGGAGGGGCTCGGTTACACAGCACCACTTACCTTATACACGGTGCTTCGTACTCCGTCCCTAAGACGAGCCCACAAATACAGCGCCCTTCCCTTCCGGTTCTTCTCTGCTCTTGTCTCCATTCCCTACAAGGCGGAGGTGGACGTTACTTTCCATGGAGCTCAATACAGGGGAACAGCTTTTACTCTTTGCACAAATAATCAGACCAATAGGAAGCAAGCCCAACCGCATGTGGCCCTCCGTACGCGCTCTACACAATGCCATTGGCTCTACAGTTGGTAACACACTTATCCCTTTGGCATGTAGTTAGGGACCATCACCTGGTCAGGTGACTACGACTTCACTCCCCCAATCAAAATGTGCCTTGTCATTGGTAGGTTGGCTTTTGGTTTAAATGGCAACGAGTCAGGATTCCATTTGCCTTAAAATTCCGTATATTGAAGTGAAACGTATGTTAGGGGCTACATTAGAATCAATTTGGAAAAGGAGAAAAGCCGCCCTCTTCATGGTAAATCTGACTGGGCACTGGGGCTAATTACTGGGCTCCTTCCTAATGGTAAGTACAAGCAAGTTGCCTTGCTCTCCCAGGTGTAAATCACATGACCAGTGCGCCATTCAGTTGGAAGGAGCTGGGAGTCCTGACACCTCAGAGACCTGAGAGAGCGGAATGTTGGGGCCACAGAAATCCTGGGGTTCCTAACTATATGTTTCACCTACATCTGTTTTGCGCTTATTTTCCCTTTGTTCGTTATTTCTGACTGTTTCAAATTAATAAATAATTCAAACATAACTTTTATTTTATCTAAGGTTAAGTGGGATGGGTCGACCCAAATGGCATCTAATTCCATGTTTCAGAGTGTATTTGTCTCAAAGTGGGGAACCCCATTAGTATCAGGGAAAATACTGTTACTGGGGATCTAAGGGTTGGGTCATACACTGTTACTGGGGATCTGAGGGTTGGGTCACGCGCTGTTACTGGGAATCTGAGGGTTGGGTCACGCGCTGTTACTGGGAATCTGAGGGTTGGGTCACGCGCTGTTACTGGGGATCTGAGGGTTGGGTCACGCGCTGTTACTGGGGATCTGAGGGTTGGGTCATACACTGTTACTGGGGATCTGAGGGTTGGGTCACGCGCTGTTACTGGGAATCTGAGGGTTGGGTCACGCAATGTTACTGGGAATCTGAGGGTTGGGTCACGCGCTGTTACTGGGGATCTGAGGGTTGGGTCATACACTGTTACTGGGGATCTGAGGGTTGGGTCACGCGCTGTTACTGGGAATCTGAGGGTTGGGTAACGTGCTGTTACTGGGGATCTGAGGGTTGGGTCACGCGCTGTTACCGGGGATCTGAGTGTGGGGTCACGCGCTGTTACTGGGAATCTGAGGGTTGGGTCATACACTGTTACTGGGGATCTGAGGGTTGGGTCACGCTCTGTTACTGGGAATCTGAGGGTTGGGTCATACACTGTTACTGGGGATCTGAGGGTTGGGTCATACACTGTTACTGGGGATCTGAGGGTTGGGGTCAGGCGCTGTTACTGGGGATCTGAGGGTTGGGTCACGCGCTGTACTGGGGATCTGAGGGTTGGGTCATACACTGTTACTGGGGATCTGAGGGTTGGGTCATACACTGTTACTGGGGATCTGAGGGTTGGGTCATGCGCTGTTACTGGGGATCTGAGGGTTGGGTCATACACTGTTACTGGGGATCTGAGGGTTGGGTCATGCGCTGTTACTGGGGATCTGAGGGTTGGGTCACGCGCTGTTACTGGGGATCTGAGGGTTGGGTCACGCGCTGTTACTGGGGATCTGAGGGTTGGGTCACGCGCTGTTACTGGGGATCTGAGGGTTGGGTCATACACTGTTGCTGGGGATCTGAGGGTTGGGTCATACACTGTTACTGGGGATCTGAGGGTTGGGTCATACTCTGTTACAGGGAATCTGAGGGTTGGGTCATACACTGTTACTGGGGATCTGAGGGTTGGGTCATACACTGTTACTGGGGATCTGAGGGTTGGGTCATACACTGTTACTGGGGATCTGAGGGTGGGGTCACGCGCTGTTACTGGGGATCTGAGGGTTGGGTCATACACTGTTACTGGGGATCTGAGGGTTGGGTCATGCGCTGTTAGTGAGGATCTGAGGGTTGGGTCATACACTGTTACTGGGGATCTGAGGGTTGGGTCATGCGCTGTTACTGGGGATCTGAGGGTTGGGTCATACACTGTTACTGGGGATCTGAGGGTTGGGTCACGCGCTGTTACTGGAATTCTGAGGGTTGGGTCACGCGCTGTTACTGGGAATCTGAGGGTTGGGTCACGCGCTGTTACTGGGGATCTGAGGGTTGGGTCACGCGCTGTTACTGGGGATCTGAGGGTTGGGTCATACACTGTTACTGGGGATCTGAGGGTTGGGTCACGCGCTGTTACTGGGAATCTGAGGGTTGGGTCACGCGCTGTTACTGGGAATCTGAGGGTTGGGTCATACACTGTTACTGGGGATCTGAGGGTTGGGTCACGCTCTGTTACTGGGGATCTGAGGGTTGGGTCATGCGCTGTTACTGGGGATCTGAGGGTTGGGTCATACACTGTTACTGGGGATCTGAGGGTGGGGTTACGCGCTGTTACTGGGGATCTGAGGGTTGGGTCATACACTGTTACTGGGGATCTGAGGGTTGGGTCATGCGCTGTTACTGGGGATCTGAGGGTTGGTCATACACTGTTACTGGGGATCTGAGGGTTGGGTCATGCGCTGTTACTGGGGATCTGAGGGTTGGGTCACGCGCTGTTACTGGGGATCTGAGGGTTGGGTCATACACTGTTACTGGGGATCTGAGGGTTGGGTCACGCACTGTTACTGGGGATCTGAGGGTTGGGTCATAAACTGTTACTGGGGATATGAGGGTTGGGTCATGCGCTGTTACTGGGAATCTGAGGGTTGGGTCATACACTGTTACTGGGGATCTGAGGGTTGGGTCACGCACTGTTACTGGGGATCTGAGGGTTGGGTCATGCACTGTTACTGGGGATCTGAGGGTTGGGTGACGCGCTGTTAGTGGGGATCTGAGGGTTGGGTCATACACTGTTAATGGGGATCTGAGGGTTGGGTCATGCGCTGTGACTAGGGATCTGAGGGTTGGGTCATACACTGTTACTGGGGATCTGAGGGTTGGGTCACGCGCTGTTACTGGGAATCTGAGGGTTGGGTAACGCGCTGTTACTGGGGATCTGAGGGTTGGGTCACGCGCTGTTACTGGGGATCTGAGGGTTGGGTCACGCGCTGTTACTGGGGATCTGAGGGTTGGGTCATACACTGTTACTGGGGATCTGAGGGTTGGGTCATACACTGTTACTGGGGATCTGAGGGTTGGGTCATACACTGTTACTGGGGATCTGAGGGTGGGGTCACGCGCTGTTACTGGGGATCTGAGGGTTGGGTCACGCGCTGTTACTGGGGATCTGAGGGTTGGGTCACGCGCTGTTACTGGGGATCTGAGGGTTGGGTCATGCGCTGTTACTGGGGATCTGAGGGTTGGGTCATACACTGTTACTGGGGATCTGAGGGTGGAGTCATACACTGTTACTGGGGATCTGAGGGTTGGGTCATACACTGTTACTGGGGATCTGAGGGTTGGGTCACGCGCTGTTACTGGGGATCTGAGGGTGGGGTCATACACTGTTACTGGGGATCTGAGGGTTGGGTCATACACTGTTACTGGGGATCTGAGGGATGGGTCATACACTGTTACTGGGGATCTGAGGGTTGGGTCACACACTGTTACTGGGGATCTGAGGGTTGGGTCACGCGCTGTTACTGGGGATCTGAGGGTTGGGTCATACACTGTTACTGGGGATCTGAGGGTGGGGTCATACACTGTTACTGGGAATCTGAGGGTTGGGTCATACACTGTTACTGGGAATCTGAGGGTTGGGTCATACACTGTTACTGGGGACCTGAGGGTTGGGTCATATACTGTTACTGGGGATCTGAGGGTTGGGTCACGCGCTGTTACTGGGGATCTGAGGGTGGGGTCATACACTGTAACTGGGGATCTGAGGGTTGGGTCATACACTGTAACAGGGAATCTGAGGGTTGGGTCATACACTGTTACTGGGGATCTGAGGGTTGGGTCACGCGCTGTTACTGGGGATCTGAGGGTGGGGTAACGCGCTGTTACTGGGGATCTGAGGGTTGGGTCATACACTGTTACTGGGGATCTGAGGGTGGGGTAACGCGCTGTTACTGGGGATCTGAGGGTTGGGTCACGCTCTGTTACTGGGGATCTGAGATTTGGGTCATACACTGTTAATGGGGATCTGAGGGTGGGGTAACGCGCTGTTACTGGGGATCTGAGGGTTGGGTCACGCTCTGTTACTGGGGATCTGAGGGTTGGGTCACGCGCTGTTACTGGGGATCTGAGGGTGGGGTCACGCGCTGTTACTGGGGATCTGAGGGTTGGGTCATACACTGTTACTGGGGATCTGAGGGTTGGGTCACGCACTGTTACTGGGAATCTGAGGGTTGGGTAACGCGCTGTTACTGGGGATCTGAGAGTTGGGTCATACACTGTTACTGGGGATCTGAGGGTTGGGTCACGCGCTGTTACTGGGAATCTGAGGGTTGGGTCACGCGCTGTTACTGGGGATCTGAGGGTTGGGTCATACACTGTTACTGGGGATCTGAGGGTTGGGTCATACACTGTTACTGGGGATCTGAGGGTTGGGTCGCGCGCTGTTACTGGGGATCTGAGGGTTGGGTCATACACTGTTACTGGGGATCTGAGGGTTGGGTCACGCGCTGTTACTGGGGATCTGAGGGTTGGGTCATACACTGTTACTGGGAATCTGAGGGTTGGGTCACGCGCTGTTACTGGGGATCAGAGGGTGGGGTCATACTCTGTTACTGGGGATCTGAGGGTTGGGTCATACACTGTTACTGGGAATCTGAGGGTTGGGTCATACACTGTTACTGGGGATCTGAGGGTTGGGTCATACACTGTTACTGGGGATCTGAGGGTTGGGTCATACACTGTTACTGGGGATCTGAGGGTTGGGTCATACACTGTTACTGGGGATCTGAGGGTTGGGTCACGCGCTGTTACTGGGTATCTGAGGGTGGGGTCACGCGCTGTTACTGGGGATCTGAGGATAGGGTCATACACTGTTACTGGGGATCTGAGGGTTGGGTCACGCGCTGTTACTGGGGATCTGAGGGTTGGGTCACGCGCTGTTACTGGGAATCTGAGGGTGGGGTCATACACTGTTACTGGGGATCTGAGGGTTGGGTCATACTCTGTTACAGGGAATCTGAGGATTGGGTCATACACTGTTACTGGGGATCTGAGGGTTGGGTCATACACTGTTACTGGGGATCTGAAGGTTGGGTCATACACTGTTACTGGGGATCTGAGGGTTGGGTCACACACTGTTACTGGGGATCTGAGGGTTGGGTCACGCGCTGTTACTGGGGATCTGAGGGTTGGGTCACGCGCTGTTACTGGGGATCTGAGGGTTGGGTCACGCGCTGTTACTGGGGATCTGAGTGTTGGGTCACGCGCTGTTACTGGGGATCTGAGGGTTGGGTCATACACTGTTACTGGGGATCTGAGGGTTGGGTAACGCGCTGTTACTGGGGATCTGAGGGTTGGGTCACGCGCTGTTACTGGGGATCTGAGGGTTGGGTCATACACTGTTACTGGGGATCTGAGGGTTGGGTCATACACTGTTACTGGGGATCTGAGGGTTGGGTCATACACTGTTACTGGGAATCTGAGGATTGGGTCATACACTGTTACTGGGGATCTGAGGGTGGGGTCATACACTGTTACTGGGGATCTGAGGGTTGGGTCATACTCTGTTACAGGGAATCTGAGGATTGGGTCATACACTGTTACTGGGGATCTGAGGGTTGGGTCATACACTGTTACTGGGGATCTGAAGGTTGGGTCATACACTGTTACTGGGGATCTGAGGATTGGGTCACACACTGTTACTGGGGATCTGAGGGTTGGGTCACGCGCTGTTACTGGGGATCTGAGGGTTGGGTCACGCGCTGTTACTGGGATCTGAGGGTTGGGTCACGCGCTGTTACTGGGGATCTGAGTGTTGGGTCACGCGCTGTTACTGGGGATCTGAGGGTTGGGTCATACACTGTTACTGGGGATCTGAGGGTTGGGTAACGCGCTGTTACTGGGGATCTGAGGGTTGGGTCACGCGCTGTTACTGGGGATCTGAGGGTTGGGTCATACACTGTTACTGGGGATCTGAGGGTTGGGTCATACACTGTTACTGGGGATCTGAGGGTTGGGTCATACACTGTTACTGGGGATCTGAGGGTTGGGTCATACACTGTTACTGGGGATCTGAGGGTGGGGTCATACACTGTTACTGGGGATCTGAGGGTTGGGTCACGCGCTGTTACTGGGGATCTGAGGGTTGGGTCACGCGCTGTTACTGGGGATCTGAGGGTTGGGTCATACACTGTTACTGGGGATCTGAGGTTGGGTCATACACTGTTACTGGGGATCTGAGGGTTGGGTCATACACTGTTACTGGGGATCTGAGGGTTGGGTCATACACTGTTACTGGGGATCTGAGGGTTGGGTCACGCGCTGTTACTGGGAATCTGAGGGTTGGGTCACGCGCTGTTACTGGGGATCTGAGGGTTGGGTCATACACTGTTACTGGGGATCTGAGGGTTGGGTCATACACTGTTACTGGGAATCTGAGGGTTAAGTCATACACTGTTACTGGGGATCTGAGGATGGGGTCACGCGCTGTTACTGGGGATCTGAGGGTGGGGTCACGCGCTGTTACTGGGGATCTGAGGGTGGGGTCATACACTGTTACTGGGATCTGAGGGTTGGGTCATACACTGTTACTGGGGATCTGAGGGTTGGGTCATACACTGTTACTGGGGATCTGAGGGTTGGGTCACGCGCTGTTACTGGGTATCTGAGGGTGGGGTCACGCGCTGTTACTGGGGATCTGAGGATAGGGTCATACACTGTTACTGGGGATCTGAGGGTTGGGTCATACACTGTTACTGGGGATCTGAGGGTTGGGTCACGCGCTGTTACTGGGAATCTGAGGGTGGGGTCATACACTGTTACTGGGGATCTGAGGGTTGGGTCATACTCTGTTACAGGGAATCTGAGGATTGGGTCATACACTGTTACTGGGGATCTGAGGGTTGGGTCATACACTGTTACTGGGGATCTGAAGGTTGGGTCATACACTGTTACTGGGGATCTGAGGGTTGGGTCACACACTGTTACTGGGGATCTGAGGGTTGGGTCACGCGCTGTTACTGGGGATCTGAGGGTTGGGTCACGCGCTGTTACTGGGGATCTGAGGGTTGGGTCACGCGCTGTTACTGGGGATCTGAGTGTTGGGTCACGCGCTGTTACTGGGGATCTGAGGGTTGGGTCATACACTGTTACTGGGGATCTGAGGGTTGGGTAACGCGCTGTTACTGGGGATCTGAGGGTTGGGTCACGCGCTGTTACTGGGGATCTGAGGGTTGGGTCATACACTGTTACTGGGGATCTGAGGGTTGGGTCATACACTGTTACTGGGGATCTGAGGGTTGGGTCATACACTGTTACTGGGAATCTGAGGATTGGGTCATACACTGTTACTGGGGATCTGAGGGTGGGGTCATACACTGTTACTGGGGATCTGAGGGTTGGGTCATACTCTGTTACAGGGAATCTGAGGATTGGGTCATACAATGTTACTGGGGATCTGAGGGTTGGGTCATACACTGTTACTGGGGATCTGAAGGTTGGGTCATACACTGTTACTGGGGATCTGAGGGTTGGGTCACACACTGTTACTGGGGATCTGAGGGTTGGGTCACGCGCTGTTACTGGGGATCTGAGGTTGGGTCACGCGCTGTTACTGGGGATCTGAGGGTTGGGTCACGCGCTGTTACTGGGGATCTGAGTGTTGGGTCACGCGCTGTTACTGGGGATCTGAGGGTTGGGTCATACACTGTTACTGGGGATCTGAGGGTTGGGTAACGCGCTGTTACTGGGGATCTGAGGGTTGGGTCACGCGCTGTTACTGGGGATCTGAGGGTTGGGTCATACACTGTTACTGGGGATCTGAGGGTTGGGTCATACACTGTTACTGGGGATCTGAGGGTTGGGTCATACACTGTTACTGGGGATCTGAGGGTTGGGTCATACACTGTTACTGGGGATCTGAGGGTGGGGTCATACACTGTTACTGGGGATCTGAGGGTTGGGTCACGCGCTGTTACTGGGGATCTGAGGGTTGGGTCACGCGCTGTTACTGGGGATCTGAGGGTTGGGTCATACACTGTTACTGGGGATCTGAGGGTTGGGTCATACACTGTTACTGGGGATCTGAGGGTTGGGTCATACACTGTTACTGGGGATCTGAGGGTTGGGTCATACACTGTTACTGGGGATCTGAGGGTTGGGTCACGCGCTGTTACTGGGGATCTGAGGGTTGGGTCACGCGCTGTTACTGGGGATCTGAGGGTTGGGTCATACACTGTTACTGGGGATCTGAGGGTTGGGTCATACACTGTTACTGGGAATCTGAGGGTAAAGTCATACACTGTTACTGGGGATCTGAGGATGGGGTCACGCGCTGTTACTGGGGATCTGAGGGTGGGGTCACGCGCTGTTACTGGGGATCTGAGGGTGGGGTCATACACTGTTACTGGGGATCTGAGGGTTGGGTCATACACTGTTACTGGGGATCTGAGGGTTGGGTCATACACTGTTACTGGGGATCTGAGGGTTGGGTCACGCGCTGTTACTGGGTATCTGAGGGTGGGGTCACGCGCTGTTACTGGGGATCTGAGGATAGGGTCATACACTGTTACTGGGGATCTGAGGGTTGGGTCACGCGCTGTTACTGGGGATCTGAGGGTTGGGTCACGCGCTGTTACTGGGAATCTGAGGGTGGGGTCATACACTGTTACTGGGGATCTGAGGGTTGGGTCATACTCTGTTACAGGGAATCTGAGGATTGGGTCATACACTGTTACTGGGGATCTGAGGGTTGGGTCATACACTGTTACTGGGGATCTGAGGGTTGGGTCATACACTGTTACTGGGGATCTGAGGGTTGGGTCACACACTGTTACTGGGGATCTGAGGGTTGGGTCACGCGCTGTTACTGGGGATCTGAGGGTTGGGTCACGCGCTGTTACTGGGGATCTGAGGGTTGGGTCACGCGCTGTTACTGGGGATCTGAGTGTTGGGTCACGCGCTGTTACTGGGGATCTGAGGGTTGGGTCATACACTGTTACTGGGGATCTGAGGGTTGGGTAACGCGCTGTTACTGGGGATCTGAGGGTTGGGTCACGCGCTGTTACTGGGGATCTGAGGGTTGGGTCATACACTGTTACTGGGGATCTGAGGGTTGGGTCATACACTGTTACTGGGGATCTGAGGGTTGGGTCATACACTGTTACTGGGAATCTGAGGATTGGGTCATACACTGTTACTGGGGATCTGAGGGTGGGGTCATACACTGTTACTGGGGATCTGAGGGTTGGGTCATACTCTGTTACAGGGAATCTGAGGATTGGGTCATACACTGTTACTGGGGATCTGAGGGTTGGGTCATACACTGTTACTGGGGATCTGAAGGTTGGGTCATACACTGTTACTGGGGATCTGAGGGTTGGGTCACACACTGTTACTGGGGATCTGAGGGTTGGGTCACGCGCTGTTACTGGGGATCTGAGGGTTGGGTCACGCGCTGTTACTGGGGATCTGAGGGTTGGGTCACGCGCTGTTACTGGGGATCTGAGTGTTGGGTCACGCGCTGTTACTGGGGATCTGAGGGTTGGGTCATACACTGTTACTGGGGATCTGAGGGTTGGGTAACGCGCTGTTACTGGGGATCTGAGGGTTGGGTCACGCGCTGTTACTGGGGATCTGAGGGTTGGGTCATACACTGTTACTGGGGATCTGAGGGTTGGGTCATACACTGTTACTGGGGATCTGAGGGTTGGGTCATACACTGTTACTGGGGATCTGAGGGTTGGGTCATACACTGTTACTGGGGATCTGAGGGTTGGGTCATACACTGTTACTGGGGATCTGAGGGTTGGGTCACGCGCTGTTACTGGGGATCTGAGGGTTGGGTCACGCGCTGTTACTGGGGATCTGAGGGTTGGGTCATACACTGTTACTGGGGATCTGAGGGTTGGGTCATACACTGTTACTGGGGATCTGAGGGTTGGGTCATACACTGTTACTGGGGATCTGAGGGTTGGGTCATACACTGTTACTGGGGATCTGAGGGTTGGGTCACGCGCTGTTACTGGGAATCTGAGGGTTGGGTCACGCGCTGTTACTGGGGATCTGAGGGTTGGGTCATACACTGTTACTGGGGATCTGAGGGTTGGGTCATACACTGTTACTGGGAATCTGAGGGTTAAGTCATACACTGTTACTGGGGATCTGAGGATGGGGTCACGCGCTGTTACTGGGGATCTGAGGGTGGGGTCACGCGCTGTTACTGGGGATCTGAGGGTGGGGTCATACACTGTTACTGGGGATCTGAGGGTTGGGTCATACACTGTTACTGGGATCTGAGGGTTGGGTCCCGCGCTGTGACTGGGGATCTGAGGGTGGGGTCACGCGCTGTGACTGGGGATCTGAGGATAGGGTCATACACTGTTACTGGGGATCTGAGGGTTGGGTCACGCGCTGTTACTGGGGATCTGAGGGTTGGGTCACGCGCTGTTACTGGGAATCTGAGGGTGGGGTCATACACTGTTACTGGGGATCTGAGGGTTGGGTCATACTCTGTTACAGGGAATCTGAGGATTGGGTCATACACTGTTACTGGGGATCTGAGGGTTGGGTCATACACTGTTACTGGGGATCTGAAGGTTGGGTCATACACTGTTACTGGGGATCTGAGGGTTGGGTCACACACTGTTACTGGGGATCTGAGGGTTGGGTCACGCGCTGTTACTGGGGATCTGAGGGTTGGGTCACGCGCTGTTACTGGGGATCTGAGGGTTGGGTCACGCGCTGTTACTGGGGATCTGAGTGTTGGGTCACGCGCTGTTACTGGGGATCTGAGGGTTGGGTCATACACTGTTACTGGGGATCTGAGGGTTGGGTCACGCGCTGTTACTGGGGATCTGAGGGTTGGGTCACGCGCTGTTACTGGGGATCTGAGGGTTGGGTCATACACTGTTACTGGGGATCTGAGGGTTGGGTCATACACTGTTACTGGGGATCTGAGGGTTGGGTCATACACTGTTACTGGGAATCTGAGGATTGGGTCATACACTGTTACTGGGGATCTGAGGGTGGGGTCATACACTGTTACTGGGATCTGAGGGTTGGGTCATACTCTGTTACAGGGAATCTGAGGATTGGGTCATACACTGTTACTGGGGATCTGAGGGTTGGGTCATACACTGTTACTGGGGATCTGAAGGTTGGGTCATACACTGTTACTGGGGATCTGAGGGTTGGGTCACACACTGTTACTGGGGATCTGAGGGTTGGGTCACGCGCTGTTACTGGGGATCTGAGGGTTGGGTCACGCGCTGTTACTGGGGATCTGAGGGTTGGGTCACGCGCTGTTACTGGGGATCTGAGTGTTGGGTCACGCGCTGTTACTGGGGATCTGAGGGTTGGGTCATACACTGTTACTGGGGATCTGAGGGTTGGGTAACGCGCTGTTACTGGGGATCTGAGGGTTGGGTCACGCGCTGTTACTGGGGATCTGAGGGTTGGGTCATACACTGTTACTGGGGATCTGAGGGTTGGGTCATACACTGTTACTGGGGATCTGAGGGTTGGGTCATACACTGTTACTGGGGATCTGAGGGTTGGGTCATACACTGTTACTGGGGATCTGAGGGTTGGGTCATACACTGTTACTGGGGATCTGAGGGTTGGGTCACGCGCTGTTACTGGGGATCTGAGGGTTGGGTCACGCGCTGTTACTGGGGATCTGAGGGTTGGGTCATACACTGTTACTGGGATCTGAGGGTTGGGTCATACACTGTTACTGGGGATCTGAGGGTTGGGTCATACACTGTTACTGGGGATCTGAGGGTTGGGTCATACACTGTTACTGGGGATCTGAGGGTTGGGTCACGCGCTGTTACTGGGAATCTGAGGGTTGGTCACGCGCTGTTACTGGGGATCTGAGGGTTGGGTCATACACTGTTACTGGGGATCTGAGGGTTGGGTCATACACTGTTACTGGGAATCTGAGGGTTAAGTCATACACTGTTACTGGGGATCTGAGGATGGGGTCACGCGCTGTTACTGGGGATCTGAGGGTGGGGTCACGCGCTGTTACTGGGGATCTGAGGGTGGGGTCATACTCTGTTACTGGGGATCTGAGGGTTGGGTCACGCGCTGTTACTGGGAATCTGAGGGTTGGGTCACGCGCTGTTACTGGGGATCTGAGGGTTGGGTCATACACTGTTACTGGGGATCTGAGGGTTGGGTCATACACTGTTACTGGGAATCTGAGGGTTAAGTCATACACTGTTACTGGGGATCTGAGGATGGGGTCACGCGCTGTTACTGGGGATCTGAGGGTGGGGTCACGCGCTGTTACTGGGGATCTGAGGGTGGGGTCATACACTGTTACTGGGGATCTGAGGGTTGGGTCATACACTGTTACTGGGGATCTGAGGGTTGGGTCATACACTGTTACTGGGGATCTGAGGGTTGGGTCACGCGCTGTTACTGGGTATCTGAGGGTGGGGTCACGCGCTGTTACTGGGGATCTGAGGATAGGGTCATACACTGTTACTGGGGATCTGAGGGTTGGGTCATACACTGTTACTGGGGATCTGAGGGTTGGGTCACGCGCTGTTACTGGGAATCTGAGGGTGGGGTCATACACTGTTACTGGGGATCTGAGGGTTGGGTCATACTCTGTTACAGGGAATCTGAGGATTGGGTCATACACTGTTACTGGGGATCTGAGGGTTGGGTCATACACTGTTACTGGGGATCTGAAGGTTGGGTCATACACTGTTACTGGGGATCTGAGGGTTGGGTCACACACTGTTACTGGGGATCTGAGGGTTGGGTCACGCGCTGTTACTGGGGATCTGAGGGTTGGGTCACGCGCTGTTACTGGGGATCTGAGGGTTGGGTCACGCGCTGTTACTGGGGATCTGAGTGTTGGGTCACGCGCTGTTACTGGGGATCTGAGGGTTGGGTCATACACTGTTACTGGGGATCTGAGGGTTGGGTAACGCGCTGTTACTGGGGATCTGAGGGTTGGGTCACGCGCTGTTACTGGGGATCTGAGGGTTGGGTCATACACTGTTACTGGGGATCTGAGGGTTGGGTCATACACTGTTACTGGGGATCTGAGGGTTGGGTCATACACTGTTACTGGGAATCTGAGGATTGGGTCATACACTGTTACTGGGGATCTGAGGGTGGGGTCATACACTGTTACTGGGGATCTGAGGGTTGGGTCATACTCTGTTACAGGGAATCTGAGGATTGGGTCATACACTGTTACTGGGGATCTGAGGGTTGGGTCATACACTGTTACTGGGGATCTGAAGGTTGGGTCATACACTGTTACTGGGGATCTGAGGGTTGGGTCACACACTGTTACTGGGGATCTGAGGGTTGGGTCACGCGCTGTTACTGGGGATCTGAGGGTTGGGTCACGCGCTGTTACTGGGATCTGAGGGTTGGGTCACGCGCTGTTACTGGGGATCTGAGTGTTTGGGTCACGCGCTGTTACTGGGGATCTGAGGGTTGGGTCATACACTGTTACTGGGGATCTGAGGGTTGGGTAACGCGCTGTTACTGGGGATCTGAGGGTTGGGTCACGCGCTGTACTGGGGATCTGAGGGTTGGGTCATACACTGTTACTGGGGATCTGAGGGTTGGGTCATACACTGTTACTGGGGATCTGAGGTTGGGTCATACACTGTTACTGGGGATCTGAGGGTTGGGTCATACACTGTTACTGGGGATCTGAGGGTGGGGTCATACACTGTTACTGGGGATCTGAGGGTTGGGTCACGCGCTGTTACTGGGGATCTGAGGGTTGGGTCACGCGCTGTTACTGGGGATCTGAGGGTTGGGTCATACACTGTTACTGGGGATCTGAGGGTTGGGTCATACACTGTTACTGGGATCTGAGGGTTGGGTCATACACTGTTACTGGGGATCTGAGGGTTGGGTCATACACTGTTACTGGGGATCTGAGGGTTGGGTCACGCGCTGTTACTGGGAATCTGAGGGTTGGGTCACGCGCTGTTACTGGGGATCTGAGGGTTGGGTCATACACTGTTACTGGGGATCTGAGGGTTGGGTCATACACTGTTACTGGGAATCTGAGGGTAAAGTCATACACTGTTACTGGGGATCTGAGGATGGGGTCACGCGCTGTTACTGGGGATCTGATGGTGGGGTCACGCGCTGTTACTGGGGATCTGAGGGTGGGGTCATACACTGTTACTGGGGATCTGAGGGTTGGGTCATACACTGTTACTGGGGATCTGAGGGTTGGGTCATACACTGTTACTGGGGATCTGAGGGTTGGGTCACGCGCTGTTACTGGGTATCTGAGGGTGGGGTCACGCGCTGTTACTGGGGATCTGAGGATAGGGTCATACACTGTTACTGGGGATCTGAGGGTTGGGTCACGCGCTGTTACTGGGGATCTGAGGGTTGGGTCACGCGCTGTTACTGGGAATCTGAGGGTGGGGTCATACACTGTTACTGGGGATCTGAGGGTTGGGTCATACTCTGTTACAGGGAATCTGAGGATTGGGTCATACACTGTTACTGGGGATCTGAGGGTTGGGTCATACACTGTTACTGGGGATCTGAGGGTTGGGTCATACACTGTTACTGGGGATCTGAGGGTTGGGTCACACACTGTTACTGGGGATCTGAGGGTTGGGTCACGCGCTGTTACTGGGGATCTGAGGGTTGGGTCACGCGCTGTTACTGGGGATCTGAGGGTTGGGTCACGCGCTGTTACTGGGGATCTGAGTGTTGGGTCACGCGCTGTTACTGGGGATCTGAGGGTTGGGTCATACACTGTTACTGGGGATCTGAGGGTTGGGTAACGCGCTGTTACTGGGGATCTGAGGGTTGGGTCACGCGCTGTTACTGGGGATCTGAGGGTTGGGTCATACACTGTTACTGGGGATCTGAGGGTTGGGTCATACACTGTTACTGGGGATCTGAGGGTTGGGTCATACACTGTTACTGGGAATCTGAGGATTGGGTCATACACTGTTACTGGGGATCTGAGGGTGGGGTCATACACTGTTACTGGGGATCTGAGGGTTGGGTCATACTCTGTTACAGGGAATCTGAGGATTGGGTCATACACTGTTACTGGGGATCTGAGGGTTGGGTCATACACTGTTACTGGGGATCTGAAGGTTGGGTCATACACTGTTACTGGGGATCTGAGGGTTGGGTCACACACTGTTACTGGGGATCTGAGGGTTGGGTCACGCGCTGTTACTGGGATCTGAGGGTTGGGTCACGCGCTGTTACTGGGGATCTGAGGGTTGGGTCACGCGCTGTTACTGGGGATCTGAGTGTTGGGTCACGCGCTGTTACTGGGGATCTGAGGGTTGGGTCATACACTGTTACTGGGGATCTGAGGGTTGGGTAACGCGCTGTTACTGGGGATCTGAGGGTTGGGTCACGCGCTGTTACTGGGGATCTGAGGGTTGGGTCATACACTGTTACTGGGGATCTGAGGGTTGGGTCATACACTGTTACTGGGGATCTGAGGGTTGGGTCATACACTGTTACTGGGGATCTGAGGGTTGGGTCATACACTGTTACTGGGGATCTGAGGGTTGGGTCATACACTGTTACTGGGGATCTGAGGGTTGGGTCACGCGCTGTTACTGGGGATCTGAGGGTTGGGTCACGCGCTGTTACTGGGGATCTGAGGGTTGGGTCATACACTGTTACTGGGGATCTGAGGGTTGGGTCATACACTGTTACTGGGGATCTGAGGGTTGGGTCATACACTGTTACTGGGGATCTGAGGGTTGGGTCATACACTGTTACTGGGGGATCTGAGGGTTGGGTCACGCGCTGTTACTGGGAATCTGAGGGTTGGGTCACGCGCTGTTACTGGGGATCTGAGGGTTGGGTCATACACTGTTACTGGGGATCTGAGGGTTGGGTCATACACTGTTACTGGGAATCTGAGGGTTAAGTCATACACTGTTACTGGGGATCTGAGGATGGGGTCACGCGCTGTTACTGGGGATCTGAGGGTGGGGTCACGCGCTGTTACTGGGGATCTGAGGGTGGGGTCATACACTGTTACTGGGGATCTGAGGGTTGGGTCATACACTGTTACTGGGGATCTGAGGGTTGGGTCCCGCGCTGTGACTGGGGATCTGAGGGTGGGGTCACGCGCTGTGACTGGGGATCTGAGGATAGGGTCATACACTGTTACTGGGGATCTGAGGGTTGGGTCACGCGCTGTTACTGGGGATCTGAGGGTTGGGTCACGCGCTGTTACTGGGAATCTGAGGGTGGGGTCATACACTGTTACTGGGGATCTGAGGGTTGGGTCATACTCTGTTACAGGGAATCTGAGGATTGGGTCATACACTGTTACTGGGGATCTGAGGGTTGGGTCATACACTGTTACTGGGGATCTGAAGGTTGGGTCATACACTGTTACTGGGGATCTGAGGGTTGGGTCACACACTGTTACTGGGGATCTGAGGGTTGGGTCACGCGCTGTTACTGGGGATCTGAGGGTTGGGTCACGCGCTGTTACTGGGGATCTGAGGGTTGGGTCACGCGCTGTTACTGGGGATCTGAGTGTTGGGTCACGCGCTGTTACTGGGGATCTGAGGGTTGGGTCATACACTGTTACTGGGGATCTGAGGGTTGGGTCACGCGCTGTTACTGGGGATCTGAGGGTTGGGTCACGCGCTGTTACTGGGGATCTGAGGGTTGGGTCATACACTGTTACTGGGGATCTGAGGGTTGGGTCATACACTGTTACTGGGGATCTGAGGGTTGGGTCATACACTGTTACTGGGAATCTGAGGATTGGGTCATACACTGTTACTGGGGATCTGAGGGTGGGGTCATACACTGTTACTGGGGATCTGAGGGTTGGGTCATACTCTGTTACAGGGAATCTGAGGATTGGGTCATACACTGTTACTGGGGATCTGAGGGTTGGGTCATACACTGTTACTGGGGATCTGAAGGTTGGGTCATACACTGTTACTGGGGATCTGAGGGTTGGGTCACACACTGTTACTGGGGATCTGAGGGTTGGGTCACGCGCTGTTACTGGGGATCTGAGGGTTGGGTCACGCGCTGTTACTGGGGATCTGAGGGTTGGGTCACGCGCTGTTACTGGGGATCTGAGTGTTGGGTCACGCGCTGTTACTGGGGATCTGAGGGTTGGGTCATACACTGTTACTGGGGATCTGAGGGTTGGGTAACGCGCTGTTACTGGGGATCTGAGGGTTGGGTCACGCGCTGTTACTGGGGATCTGAGGGTTGGGTCATACACTGTTACTGGGGATCTGAGGGTTGGGTCATACACTGTTACTGGGGATCTGAGGGTTGGGTCATACACTGTTACTGGGGATCTGAGGGTTGGGTCATACACTGTTACTGGGGATCTGAGGGTTGGGTCATACACTGTTACTGGGGATCTGAGGGTTGGGTCACGCGCTGTTACTGGGGATCTGAGGGTTGGGTCACGCGCTGTTACTGGGGATCTGAGGGTTGGGTCATACACTGTTACTGGGGATCTGAGGGTTGGGTCATACACTGTTACTGGGGATCTGAGGGTTGGGTCATACACTGTTACTGGGGATCTGAGGGTTGGGTCATACACTGTTACTGGGGATCTGAGGGTTGGGTCACGCGCTGTTACTGGGAATCTGAGGGTTGGGTCACGCGCTGTTACTGGGATCTGAGGGTTGGGTCATACACTGTTACTGGGGATCTGAGGGTTGGGTCATACACTGTTACTGGGAATCTGAGGGTTAAGTCATACACTGTTACTGGGGATCTGAGGATGGGGTCACGCGCTGTTACTGGGGATCTGAGGGTGGGGGTCACGCGCTGTTACTGGGGATCTGAGGGTGGGGTCATACACTGTTACTGGGGATCTGAGGGTTGGGTCATACACTGTTACTGGGGATCTGAGGGTTGGGTCATACACTGTTACTGGGGATCTGAGGGTTGGGTCACGCGCTGTTACTGGGTATCTGAGGGTGGGGTCACGCGCTGTTACTGGGGATCTGAGGATAGGGTCATACACTGTTACTGGGGATCTGAGGGTTGGGTCACGTGCTGTTACTGGGGATCTGAGGGTTGGGTCACGCGCTGTTACTGGGAATCTGAGGGTGGGGTCATACACTGTTACTGGGGATCTGAGGGTTGGGTCATACTCTGTTACAGGGAATCTGAGGATTGGGTCATACACTGTTACTGGGGATCTGAGGGTTGGGTCATACACTGTTACTGGGGATCTGAAGGTTGGGTCATACACTGTTACTGGGGGATCTGAGGGTTGGGTCACACACTGTTACTGGGGATCTGAGGGTTGGGTCACGCGCTGTTACTGGGGATCTGAGGGTTGGGTCACGCGCTGTTACTGGGGATCTGAGGTTGGGTCACGCGCTGTTCTGGGGATCTGAGTGTTGGGTCACGCGCTGTTACTGGGGATCTGAGGGTTGGGTCATACACTGTTACTGGGGATCTGAGGGTTGGGTAACGCGCTGTTACTGGGGATCTGAGGGTTGGGTCAGCGCTGTTACTGGGGATCTGAGGGTTGGGTCATACACTGTTACTGGGGATCTGAGGGCTTGGGTCATACACTGTTACTGGGGATCTGAGGGTTGGGTCATACACTGTTACTGGGAATCTGAGGATTGGGTCATACACTGTTACTGGGGATCTGAGGGTGGGGTCATACACTGTTACTGGGGATCTGAGGGTTGGGTCATACTCTGTTACAGGGAATCTGAGGATTGGGTCATACACTGTTACTGGGGATCTGAGGGTTGGGTCATACACTGTTACTGGGGATCTGAAGGTTGGGTCATACACTGTTACTGGGGATCTGAGGGTTGGGTCACACACTGTTACTGGGGATCTGAGGGTTGGGTCACGCGCTGTTACTGGGGATCTGAGGGTTGGGTCACGCGCTGTTACTGGGGATCTGAGGGTTGGGTCACGCGCTGTTACTGGGGATCTGAGTGTTGGGTCACGCGCTGTTACTGGGGATCTGAGGGTTGGGTCATACACTGTTACTGGGGATCTGAGGGTTGGGTAACGCGCTGTTACTGGGGATCTGAGGGTTGGGTCACGCGCTGTTACTGGGGATCTGAGGGTTGGGTCATACACTGTTACTGGGGATCTGAGGGTTGGGTCATACACTGTTACTGGGGATCTGAGGGTTGGGTCATACACTGTTACTGGGGATCTGAGGGTTGGGTCATACACTGTTACTTGGGGATCTGAGGGTTGGGTCATACACTGTTACTGGGGATCTGAGGGTTGGGTCACGCGCTGTTACTGGGGATCTGAGGGTTGGGTCACGCGCTGTTACTGGGGATCTGAGGGTTGGGTCATACACTGTTACTGGGGATCTGAGGGTTGGGTCATACACTGTTACTGGGGATCTGAGGGTTGGGTCATACACTGTTACTGGGGATCTGAGGGTTGGGTCATACACTGTTACTGGGGATCTGAGGGTTGGGTCACGTGCTGTTACTGGGAATCTGAGGGTTGGGTCACGCGCTGTTACTGGGGATCTGAGGGTTGGGTCATACACTGTTACTGGGGATCTGAGGGTTGGGTCATACACTGTTACTGGGAATCTGAGGGTTAAGTCATACACTGTTACTGGGGATCTGAGGATGGGGTCACGCGCTGTTACTGGGGATCTGAGGGTGGGGTCACGCGCTGTTACTGGGGATCTGAGGGTGGGGTCATACACTGTTACTGGGGATCTGAGGGTTGGGTCATACACTGTTACTGGGGATCTGAGGGTTGGGGTCATACACTGTTACTCGGATCTGAGGGTTGGGTCACGCGCTGTTACTGGGTATCTGAGGGTGGGGTCACGCGCTGTTACTGGGATCTGAGGATAGGGTCATACACTGTTACTGGGGATCTGAGGGTTGGGTCACGCGCTTACTGGGATTGAGGGTGGGTCACGCGCTGTTACTGGGAATCTGAGGGTGGGGTCATACACTGTTACTGGGGATCTGAGGGTTGGGTCATACTCTGTTACAGGGAATCTGAGGATTGGGTCATACACTGTTACTGGGGATCTGAGGGTTGGGTCATACACTGTTACTGGGGATCTGAAGGTTGGGTCATACACTGTTACTGGGGATCTGAGGGTTGGGTCATACACTGTTACTGGGGATCTGAGGGTTGGGTCACGCGCTGTTACTGGGGATCTGAGGGTTGGGTCACGCGCTGTTACTGGGGATCTGAGGGTTGGGTCACGCGCTGTTACTGGGGATCTGAGGGTTGGGTCACGCGCTGTTACTGGGGATCTGAGGGTTGGGTCATACACTGTTACTGGGGATCTGAGGGTTGGGTAACGCGCTGTTACTGGGGATCTGAGGGTTGGGTCACGCGCTGTTACTGGGGATCTGAGGGTTGGGTCATACACTGTTACTGGGGATCTGAGGGTTGGGTCATACACTGTTACTGGGGATCTGAGGGTTGGGTCATACACTGTTACTGGGAATCTGAGGATTGGGTCATACACTGTTACTGGGGATCTGAGGGTGGGGTCATACACTGTTACTGGGGATCTGAGGGTTGGGTCATACTCTGTTACAGGGAATCTGAGGATTGGGTCATACACTGTTACTGGGGATCTGAGGGTTGGGTCATACACTGTTACTGGGGATCTGAAGGTTGGGTCATACACTGTTACTGGGGATCTGAGGGTTGGGTCACACACTGTTACTGGGGATCTGAGGGTTGGGTCACGCGCTGTTACTGGGGATCTGAGGGTTGGGTCACGCGCTGTTACTGGGGATCTGAGGGTTGGGTCACGCGCTGTTACTGGGGATCTGAGTGTTGGGTCACGCGCTGTTACTGGGGATCTGAGGGTTGGGTCATACACTGTTACTGGGGATCTGAGGGTTGGGTAACGCGCTGTTACTGGGGATCTGAGGGTTGGGTCACGCGCTGTTACTGGGGATCTGAGGGTTGGGTCATACACTGTTACTGGGGATCTGAGGGTTGGGTCATACACTGTTACTGGGGATCTGAGGGTTGGGTCATACACTGTTACTGGGATCTGAGGGTTGGGTCATACACTGTTACTGGGGATCTGAGGGTTGGGTCATACACTGTTACTGGGGATCTGAGGGTTGGGTCACGCGCTGTTACTGGGGATCTGAGGGTTGGGTCACGCGCTGTTACTGGGGATCTGAGGGTTGGGTCATACACTGTTACTGGGGATCTGAGGGTTGGGTATACGCTGTTACTGGGGATCTGAGGGTTGGGTCACGCGCTGTTACTGGGGATCTGAGGGTTGGGTCATACACTGTTACTGGGGATCTGAGGGTTGGGTCACGCGCTGTTACTGGGAATCTGAGGGTTGGGTCACGCGCTGTTACTGGGGATCTGAGGGTTGGGTCATACACTGTTACTGGGGATCTGAGGGTTGGGTCATACACTGTTACTGGGAATCTGAGGGTTAAGTCATACACTGTTACTGGGGATCTGAGGATGGGGGTCACGCGCTGTTACTGGGGATCTGAGGGTGGGGTCACGCGCTGTTACTGGGGATCTGAGGGTGGGGTCATACACTGTTACTGGGGATCTGAGGGTTGGGTCATACACTGTTACTGGGGATCTGAGGGTTGGGTCACGCGCTGTGACTGGGGATCTGAGGGTGGGGTCACGCGCTGTGACTGGGGATCTGAGGATAGGGTCATACACTGTTACTGGGGATCTGAGGGTGGGTCACGCGCTGTTACTGGGGATCTGAGGGTTGGGTCACGCGCTGTTACTGGGAATCTGAGGGTGGGGTCATACACTGTTACTGGGGATCTGAGGGTTGGGTCATACTCTGTTACAGGGAATCTGAGGATTGGGTCATACACTGTTACTGGGGATCTGAGGGTTGGGTCATACACTGTTACTGGGGATCTGAGGGTTGGGTCATACACTGTTACTGGGGATCTGAGGGTTGGGTCACACACTGTTACTGGGGATCTGAGGGTTGGGTCACGCGCTGTTACTGGGGATCTGAGGGTTGGGTCACGCGCTGTTACTGGGGATCTGAGGGTTGGGTCACGCGCTGTTACTGGGGATCTGAGTGTTGGGTCACGCGCTGTTACTGGGGATCTGAGGGTTGGGTCATACACTGTTACTGGGGATCTGAGGGTTGGGTAACGCGCTGTTACTGGGGATCTGAGGGTTGGGTCACGCGCTGTTACTGGGGATCTGAGGGTTGGGTCATACACTGTTACTGGGGATCTGAGGGTTGGGTCATACACTGTTACTGGGGATCTGAGGGTTGGGTCATACACTGTTACTGGGGATCTGAGGGTTGGGTCATACACTGTTACTGGGGATCTGAGGGTTGGGTCATACACTGTTACTGGGGATCTGAGGGTTGGGTCACGCGCTGTTACTGGGGATCTGAGGGTTGGGTCACGCGCTGTTACTGGGGATCTGAGGGTTGGGTCATACACTGTTACTAGGGGATCTGAGGGTTGGGTCATACACTGTTACTGGGATCTGAGGGTTGGGTCATACACTGTTACTGGGGATCTGAGGGTTGGGTCATACACTGTTACTGGGGATCTGAGGGTTGGGTCACGTGCTGTTACTGGGAATCTGAGGGTTGGGTCACGCGCTGTTACTGGGGATCTGAGGGTTGGGTCATACACTGTTACTGGGGATCTGAGGGTTGGGTCATACACTGTTACTGGGAATCTGAGGGTTAAGTCATACACTGTTACTGGGGATCTGAGGATGGGGTCACGCGCTGTTACTGGGGATCTGAGGGTGGGGTCACGCGCTGTTACTGGGGATCTGAGGGTGGGGTCATACACTGTTACTGGGGATCTGAGGGTTGGGTCATACACTGTTACTGGGGATCTGAGGGTTGGGTCATACACTGTTACTGGGGATCTGAGGGTTGGGTCACGCGCTGTTACTGGGGTATCTGAGGGTGGGGTCACGCGCTGTTACTGGGGATCTGAGGATAGGGTCATACACTGTTACTGGGGATCTGAGGGTTGGGTCACGCGCTGTTACTGGGGATCTGAGGGTTGGGTCACGCGCTGTTACTGGGAATCTGAGGGTGGGGTCATACACTGTTACTGGGGATCTGAGGGTTGGGTCATACTCTGTTACAGGGAATCTGAGGATTGGGTCATACACTGTTACTGGGGATCTGAGGGTTGGGTCATACACTGTTACTGGGGATCTGAAGGTTGGGTCATACACTGTTACTGGGGATCTGAGGGTTGGGTCACACACTGTTACTGGGGATCTGAGGGTTGGGTCACGCGCTGTTACTGGGGATCTGAGGGTTGGGTCACGCGCTGTTACTGGGGATCTGAGGGTTGGTCCGCGCTGTTACTGGGGATCTGAGGGCTTGGGTCACGCGCTGTACTGGGGATCTGAGGGTTGGGTCATACACTGTTACTGGGGATCTGAGGGTTGGGTAACGCGCTGTTACTGGGGGATCTGAGGGTTGGGTCACGCGCTGTTACTGGGGATCTGAGGGTTGGGTCATACACTGTTATGGGGGATCTGAGGGTTGGGTCATACACTGTTACTGGGGATCTGAGGGTTGGGTCATACACTTGTTACTGGGAATCTGAGGATTGGGGTCATACACTGTTACTGGGGATCTGAGGGTGGGGTCATACACTGTTACTGGGGATCTGAGGGTTGGGTCATACTCTGTTACAGGGAATCTGAGGATTGGGTCATACCACTGTTACTGGGGATCTGAGGGTTGGGTCATACACTGTTACTGGGATCTGAAGGTTGGGTCATACACTGTTACTGGGGATCTGAGGGTTGGTCACACACTGTTACTGGGGATCTGAGGGTTGGTCACAGCGCTGTTACTGGGGATCTGAGGGTTGGGTCACGCGCTGTTACTGGGGATCTGAGGGTTGGGGGTCACGCGCTGTTACTGGGGATCTGAGTGTTGGGTCACGCGCTGTTACTGGGGGATCTGAGGGTTGGGTCATACACTGTTACTGGGGATCTGAGGTTGGGTAACGCGCTGTTACTGGGGATCTGAGGGTTGGGTCACGCGCTGTTACTGGGGATCTGAGGGTTGGGTCATACACTGTTACTGGGGATCTGAGGGTTGGGTCATACACTGTTACTGGGATCTGAGGGTTGGGTCATACACTTGTTACTGGGGATCTGAGGGTTGGGTCATACACTGTTACTGGGGGATCTGAGGGTTGGGTCATTACACTGTTACTGGGATCTGAGGTTGGGTCACGCGCTGTTACTGGGGATCTGAGGGTTGGTCACGCGCTGTTAGCTAGGGGATCTGAGGCGTTGGGTTCATACACTGTTACTGGGATCTGAGGGTTGGGTCATACACTGTTACTGGGGATCTGAGGGTTGGGTCATACACTGTTACTGGGGATCTGAGGGTTGGGTCATACACTGTTACTGGGGATCTGAGGGTTGGGTCACGCGCTGTTACTGGGAATCTGAGGGTTGGGTCACGCGCTGTTACTGGGGATCTGAGGGTTGGGTCATACACTGTTACTGGGGATCTGAGGGTTGGGTCATACACTGTTACTGGGAATCTGAGGGTTAAGTCATACACTGTTACTGGGGATCTGAGGGTGGGGTCACGCGCTGTTACTGGGGATCTGAGGGTGGGGTCACGCGCTGTTACTGGGGATCTGAGGGTGGGGTCATACACTGTTACTGGGGATCTGAGGGTTGGGTCATACACTGTTACTGGGGATCTGAGGGTTGGGTCACGCGCTGTTACTGGGGATCTGAGGGTGGGGTCACGCGCTGTTACTGGGGATCTGAGGATAGGGTCATACACTGTTACTGGGGATCTGAGGGTTGGGTCACGCGCTGTTACTGGGGATCTGAGGGTTGGGTCACGCGCTGTTACTGGGAATCTGAGGGTGGGGTCATACACTGTACTGGGGATCTGAGGGTTGGGTCATACTCTGTTAACAGGGAATCTGAGGATTGGGTCATACACTGTTACTGGGGATCTGAGGGTTGGGTCATACACTGTTACTGGGGATCTGAGGTTGGGGTCATACACTGTTACTGGGGATCTGAGGGTTGGTTCACACACTGTTACTGGGGATCTGAGGGTTGGTCACGCGCTGTTACTGGGGATCTGAGGTTGGGTCACGCCTGTTACTGGGGATCTGAGGGTTGGGTCCACGCCTGTTACTGGGGATCTGAGTGTTGGCGGTCACGCGCTGTTACTGGGGATCTGAGGGCTTGGGTCATACACTGTTACTGGGGATCTGAGGGCTTGGGTAACGCGCTGTTACTGGGGATCTGAGGGTTGGGTCACGCGCTGTTACTGGGGATCTGAGGGTTGGGTCATACACTGTTACTGGGGGGATCTGAGGGTTGGGTCATACACTGTTTACTGGGGATCTGAGGGTTGGTCATACACTGTTACTGGGAATCTGAGGATTGGGTCATACACTGTTACTGGGGATCTGAGGGTGGGGTCATACACTGTTACTGGGGGATCTGAGGGTTGGGTCATACTCTGTTACAGGGAATCTGAGGATTGGGTCATACACTGTTACTGGGGATCTGAGGGTTGGGTCATACACTGTTACTGGGGATCTGAAGGTTGGGTCATACACTGTTTACTGGGGATCTGAGGGTTGGGTCACACACTGTTACTTGGGGATCTGAGGGTTGGGTCACGCGCTGTTACTGGGGATCTGAGGGTTGGGTCACGCGCTGTTACTGGGGATCTGAGGGTTGGGTCACGCGCTGTTACTGGGGATCTGAGTGTTGGGTCACGCGCTGTTACTGGGGATCTGAGGGTTGGGTCATACACTGTTACTGGGGATCTGAGGGTTGGGTAACGCGCTGTTACTGGGGATCTGAGGGTTGGGTCACGCGCTGTTACTGGGGATCTGAGGGTTGGGTCATACACTGTTACTGGGGATCTGAGGGTTGGGTCATACACTGTTACTGGGGATCTGAGGGTTGGGTCATACACTGTTACTGGGGATCTGAGGGTTGGGTCATACACTGTTACTGGGGATCTGAGGGTTGGGTCATACACTGTTACTGGGGATCTGAGGGTTGGGTCACGCGCTGTTACTGGGGATCTGAGGGTTGGGTCATACACTGTTACTGGGGATCTGAGGGTTGGGTCATACACTGTTACTGGGGATCTGAGGGTTGGGTCATACACTGTTACTGGGGATCTGAGGGTTGGGTCATACACTGTTACTGGGGATCTGAGGGTTGGGTCATACACTGTTACTGGGGATCTGAGGGTTGGGTCACGCGCTGTTACTGGGGATCTGAGGGTTGGGTCACGCGCTGTTACTGGGGATCTGAGGGTTGGGTCATACACTGTTACTGGGGATCTGAGGGTTGGGTCATACACTGTTACTGGGAATCTGAGGGTTAAGTCATACACTGTTACTGGGGATCTGAGGATGGGGTCACGCGCTGTTACTGGGGATCTGAGGGTTGGGTCACGCGCTGTTACTGGGGATCTGAGGGTGGGTCATACACTGTTACTGGGGATCTGAGGGTTGGGTCATACACTGTTACTGGGGATCTGAGGGTTGGGTCACGCGCTGTTACTGGGGATCTGAGGGTGGGTCACGCGCTGTTACTGGGGATCTGAGGGTGGGTCACGCGCTGTTACTGGGGATCTGAGGGTTGGGTCATACACTGTTACTGGGGATCTGAGGGTTGGGTCATACACTGTTACTGGGGATCTGAGGGTTGGGTCACGCGCTGTTACTGGGGATTTAAGGGTTGGGTCACGCGCTGTTACTGGGGATCTGAGGGTTGGGTCATACACTGTAACTGGGAATCTGAGGTTGGGTCATACACTGTTTACTGGGGATCTGAGGTGGGGTCACGCGCTGTTACTGGGGATCTGAGGGTGGGGTCACGCGCTGTTACTGGGGATCTGAGGGTTGGGTCATACACTGTTACTGGGGATCTGAGGGTTGGGTCATACACCTGTTACTGGGGGATCTGAGGGTTGGGTCATACACTGTTACTGGGGATCTGAGGGTTGGGTCACGCGCTGTTACTGGGGATCTGAGGGTTGGGTCATACACTGTTACTGGGAATCTGAGGGTTGGTCATACACTGTTACTTGGGAATCTGAGGGTTGGCATCATACACTGTTACTGGGAATCTGAGGGTTGGGTCATACACTGTTACTGGGGATCTAATGGTTGGGTGACACAGCTGTTACTGGGGATCTGAGGGTTGGGTCACGCGCTGTTACTGGGGATCTGAGGGTTGGGTCACGCGCTGTTACTGGGAATCTGAGGGTTGGGTCATACACTGTTACTGGGAATCTGAGGGTTGGGTCATACACTGTTACTGGGAATCTGAGAGTTGGGTCATTACGGAACTGTTACTGGGGATCTGAGGGTTGGGTCATACACTGTTACTGGGATCTGAGGGTGGGGTCATACACTGTTACTGGGGATCTGGAGGCGTTGGGTCACGCGCTGTTACTGGGGATCTGAGGGTTGGGTCATACACTGTTACTGGGGATCTGAGGGTTGGGTCATACACTGTTACTGGGGATCTGAGGGTTGGGACATACACTGTTACTGGGGATCTGAAGGTTGGGTCATACACTGTTACTGGGGATCTTAGGGTTGGGTCACCACACTGTTACTGGGGATCTAGGGTTGGGTCACGCGCTGTTACTGGGGATCTGAGGGTTGGGTCACGCGCTGTTCACTGGGGATCTGAGGGTGGGTCACGCGCTGTTACTGGGGGATCTGAGTGTTGGGTTCACGCGCTGTTACTGGGGATCTGAGGATAGGGTCATACACTGTTACTGGGGATCTGAGGGTTGGGGTAACGCGCTGGTTACTGGGGATCTGAGGGTTGGGTTCACGCGCTGTTACTGGGGATCTGAGGGTTGGGTCATACACTGTTACTGGGGATCTGAGGGTTGGGTCATACACTGTTACTGGGGATCTGAGGGTTGGGTCATACACTGTTACTGGGAATCTGAGGATTGGGGTCATACACTGTTACTGGGGATCTGAGGTGGGGTCATACACTGTTACTGGGGATCTGAGGGTTGGGTCATACTCTGTTACAGGGAATCTGAGGATTGGTCATACACTGTTACTGGGGATCTGAGGGTTGGTCATACACTGTTACTGGGGATCTGAAGGTTGGGTCATTACACTGTTACTGGGGATCTGAGGGTTGGTCACACACTGTTTACTGGGGATCTGAGGGTTGGTCACGCGCTGTTACTGGGGATCTGAGGGCTTGGGTCACGCGCTGTTACTGGGGATCTGAGGGTTGGGTCACGCGCTGTTACTGGGGATCTGAGTGTTGGGTCACGCGCTGTTACTGGGATCTGAGGGTTTGGGTCATACACTGTTACTGGGGATCTGAGGGTTGGGTAACGCGCTGTTACTGGGATTCTGGAGGGTTGGGTCACGCGCTGTTACTGGGGAATCTAGGGTTGGGTCATAAGCACTGTTACTGGGGATCTGGAGGATTGGGTCATACACATGTTACTGGGGATCTGAGGTTCGGGTGCATACACTGTTACTGGGGATCTGAGGGTTGGGTCATACACGTGTTAACTGGGGCATGCGTGAGGGTTGGGTCATACACTGTTACTGGGGATCTGAGGGTTGGGTGCACGGCGCTGTTACTGGGATCTGAGGGTTGGGGTCACAGGCAGCTGTTACCTGAGGGGATCTGAGGGTGTGGGTCATACACTGTTACTGGGCGATCTGAGGGTGGGTCATACACTGTTACTAGGGGATCTGAGGGTTTGGGTCATACACTGTTACTCGGGGGATCTTGAGGGTTTGGGTCATAGCACTGTTACTGGGGATCTGAGGGTTGGGTCAGCAGTGCTGTTACTGGGAATCTGAGGGTTGGGGTCACGTGGCGCTGTTACTGGGATCTGAGGGTTGGGTCATACACTGTTACTGGGGATCTGAGGGTTGGGTCATACACTGTTACTGGGATCTGAGGGTTGAGTCATACACTGTTACTGGGGATCTGAGGATGGGGTCACGCGCTGTTACTGGGGATCTGAGGGTGGGGTCACGCGCTGTTACTGGGGATCTGAGGGTGGGGTCATACACTGTTACTGGGGATCTGAGGGTTGGGTCATACACTGTTACTGGGGATCTGAGGGTTGGGTCATACACTGTTACTGGGATCTGAGGGTTGGGTCACGCGCTGTTACTGGGTATCTGAGGGTGGGGTCACGCGCTGTTACTGGGGATCTGAGGATAGGGTCATACACTGTTACTGGGGATCTGAGGGTTGGGTCACGCGCTGTTACTGGGGATCTGAGGGTTGGGTCACGCGCTGTTACTGGGAATCTGAGGGTGGGGTCATACACTGTTACTGGGGATCTGAGGGTTGGGTCATACTCTGTTACAGGGAATCTGAGGATTGGGTCATACACTGTTACTGGGGATCTGAGGGTTGGGTCATACACTGTTACTGGGGATCTGAAGGTTGGGTCATACACTGTTACTGGGGATCTGAGGGTTGGGTCACACACTGTTACTGGGGATCTGAGGGTTGGGTCACGCGCTGTTACTGGGGATCTGAGGGTTGGGTCACGCGCTGTTACTGGGGATCTGAGGGTTGGGTCACGCGCTGTTACTGGGGATCTGAGTGTTGGGTCACGCGCTGTTACTGGGGATCTGAGGGTTGGGTCATACACTGTTACTGGGGATCTGAGGGTTGGGTCACGCGCTGTTACTGGGGATCTGAGGGTTGGGTCACGCGCTGTTACTGGGGATCTGAGGGTTGGGTCATACACTGTTACTGGGGATCTGAGGGTTGGGTCACGCGCTGTTACTGGGGATCTGAGGGTTGGGTCACGCGCTGTTACTGGGGATCTGAGGGTTGGGTCATACACTGTTACTGGGGATCTGAGGGTTGGGTCATACACTGTTACTGGGGATCTGAGGGTTGGGTCATACACTGTTACTGGGAATCTGAGGATTGGGGTCATACACTGTTACTGGGGATCTGAGGGTGGGGTCATACACTGTTAGCTGGGGATCTGAGGGTTGGGTCATACTCTGTTACAGGGAATCTGAGGATTGGGTCATACACTGTTACTGGGGATCTGAGGGTTGGGTCATACACTGTTACTGGGGGATCTGAAGGTTGGGTCATACACTGTTACTGGGGATCTGAGGGTTGGGTCACACACTGTTACTGGGGATCTGAGGGTTGGGTCACGCCTGTTACTGGGGATCTGAGGGTTGGGTCACGCGCTGTTACTGGGGATCTGAGGGTTGGGTCACGCGCTGTTACTGGGGATCTGAGTGTTGGGTCACGCGCTGTTACTGGGGATCTGAGGGTTGGGTCATACACTGTTACTGGGGATCTGAGGGTTGGGTAACGCGCTGTTACTGGGGATCTGAGGGTTGGGTCACGCGCTGTTACTGGGGATCTGAGGGTTGGGTCATACACTGTTACTGGGGATCTGAGGGTTGGGTCATACACTGTTACTGGGATCTGAGGGTTGGGTCATACACTGTACTGGGGATCTGAGGGTTGGGTTCATACACTGTTACTGGGGATCTGAGGGTTGGGTCATACACTGTTACTGGGATCTGAGGGTTGGGTCACGCGCTGTTACTGGGATCTGAGGGTTGGGTCAGCGCTGTACTGGGATCTGAGGGTTGGGTCATACACTGTTACTAGGGGATCTGAGGGTTGGGTCATACACTGTTACTGGGGATCTGAGGGTTGGGTCATACACTGTTACTGGGGATCTGAGGGTTGGGTCATACACTGTTACTGGGGATCTGAGGGTTGGGTCACGCGCTGTTACTGGGAATCTGAGGGTTGGGTCACGCGCTGTTACTGGGGATCTGAGGGTTGGGTCATACACTGTTACTGGGGATCTGAGGGTTGGGTCATACACTGTTACTGGGAATCTGAGGGTTAAGTCATACACTGTTACTGGGGATCTGAGGATGGGGTGACGCGCTGTGACTGGGGATCTGAGGATAGGGTCATACACTGTTACTGGGGATCTGAGGGTTGGGTCACGCGCTGTTACTGGGATCTGAGGGTTGGGTCACGCGCTGTTACTGGGATCTGAGGGTGGGGTCATACACTGTTACTGGGGATCTGAGGGTTGGGTCATTACTCTGTTACAGGGAATCTGAGGATTGGGTCATACACTGTTACTGGGGATCTGAGGGTTGGGTCATACACTGTTACTGGGATCTGAAGGTTGGTCATACACTGTTACTGGGGATCTGAGGGTTGGGTCACACACTGTTACTGGGGATCTGAGGGTTGGGTCACACGCGCTGTTTACTGGGGAATCTGAGGGTTGGGTCACGCGCTGTTACTGGGGATCTGAGGGTTTGGGTCACGCGCTGTTACTGGGGATCTGCAGTGTTGGGTCACGCGCTGTTACTGGGGATCTGAGGGTTGGAGTCCATACACTGTTACTGGGGGATCTGAGGGTTGGGTAACGCGCTGTTTACTGGGGAATCTGAGGGTTAGGGTCCACGCGCTGTTACTAGGGGATCTGAGGGTGGGTCATACACTGTTACTGGGGATCTGAGGGTTGGGTCATGACAGCTGTTTACTGGGGATCTGACGGGTTGGGTCATACACTGTTACTGCGGGATCTGAGGGTTGGGTCATACACTGTTACTGGGGATCTGAGGGTTGGGGTCATACACTGTTACTGGGGATCTGAGGTTGGGTACGCGCTGTTACTGGGGATCTGAGGGTTGGGTCACGCGCTGTTACTGGGATCTGAGGGTTGGGTCATACACTGTTACTGGGGATCTGAGGGTTGGTCATACACTGTTATGGGGATCTGAGGGTTGGGTCATACACTGTTACTGGGGATCTGAGGGTTGGGTCATACACTGTTACTGGGGATCTGAGGGTTGGGTCACGTGCTGTTACTGGGAATCTGAGGGTTGGGTCACGCGCTGTTACTGGGGATCTGAGGGTTGGGTCATACACTGTTACTGGGGATCTGAGGGTTGGGTCATACACTGTTACTGGGGATCTGAGGGTTGGGTCATACACTGTTACTGGGGATCTGAGGGTGGGGTCACGCGCTGTTACTGGGGATCTGAGGGTGGGGTCACGCGCTGTTACTGGGGATCTGAGGGTGGGGTCATACACTGTTACTGGGGATCTGAGGGTTGGGTCATACACTGTTACTGGGGATCTGAGGGTTGGGTCATACACTGTTACTGGGGATCTGAGGGTTGGGTCACGCGCTGTTACTGGGGATCTGAGGGTTGGGTCACGCGCTGTTACTGGGGATCTGAGGGTTGGGTCATACACTGTTACTGGGGATCTGAGGGTTGGGTCACGCGCTGTTACTGGGGATCTGAGGGTTGGGTCACGCGCTGTTACTGGGAATCTGAGGGTGGGGTCATACACTGTTACTGGGGATCTGAGGGTTGGGTCATACTCTGTTACAGGGAATCTGAGGATTGGGTCATACACTGTTACTGGGGATCTGAGGGTTGGGTCATACACTGTTACTGGGGGATCTGAAGGTTGGGTCATACACTGTTACTGGGGATCTGAGGGTTGGGGTCACACACTGTTACTGGGGATCTGAGGGTTGGGTCACGCGCTGTTACTGGGGATCTGAGGGTTGGGTCACGCGCTGTTACTGGGGATCTGAGGGTTGGGTCACGCGCTGTTACTGGGGATCTGAGGGTTGGGTCACGCGCTGTTACTGGGGATCTGAGGGTTGGGTCATACACTGTTACTGGGGATCTGAGGGTTGGGTAACGCGCTGTTACTGGGGATCTGAGGGTTGGGTCACGCGCTGTTACTGGGGATCTGAGGGTTGGGTCATACACTGTTACTGGGGATCTGAGGGTTGGGTCACTACACTGTTACTGGGAATCTGAGGGTTGGGTCATACACTGTTACTGGGAATCTGAGGATTGGGTCATACACTGTTACTGGGGATCTGAGGGTGGGGTCATACACTGTTACTGGGGATCCTGAGGGTTGGGTCATACTCTGTTACCAGGGAATCTGAGGATTGGGTCATACACTGTTACTGGGGATCTGAGGGTTGGGTCATACACTGTTACTGGGGATCTGAAGGTTGGGTCATACACTGTTACTGGGGATCTGAGGGTTGGGTCACACACTGTTACTGGGGATCTGAGGGTTGGGTCACGCGCCTGTTACTGGGGATCTGAGGGTTGGGTCACGCGCTGTTACTGGGGATCTGAGGGTTGGGTCACGGCGCTGTTACTGGGGATCTGAGTGTTGGGTCATACACTGTTACTGGGGATCTGAGGGTTGGGTCATACACTGTTACTGGGGATCTGAGGGTTGGGTAACGCGCTGTTACTGGGGATCTGAAGGGTTGGGTCACGCGCCTGTTACTGGGGATCTGAGGGTTGGGTCATACACTGTTACTGGGGATCTGAGGGTTGGGTCATACACTGTTACTGGGGATCTGAGGGTTGGGTCATACACTGTTACTGGGGATCTGAGGGTTGGGTCATACACTGTTACTGGGGATCTGAGGGTTGGGTCATACACTGTTACTGGGGATCTGAGGGTTGGGTCACGCGCTGTTACTGGGGGATCTGAGGGTTGGGTCACGCGCTGTTACTGGGGATCTGAGGGTTGGGTCATACACTGTTACTGGGATCTGAGGGTTGCGGTCATACACTGTTACTGGGGATCTGAGGGTTGGTCATACACTGTACTGGGGATCTGAGGTTGGGTCATACACTGTTACTGGGGATCTGAGGGTTGGGGTCACGCGGCTGTCTACTGGGAATCTGAGGTTGGGTCACGCGCTGTTACTGGGAATCTGAGGGTGGGGTTCATACACTGTTACTGGGGATCTGAGGGTTGGGTCATACTCTGTTACAGGGAATCTGAGGATTGGTCAATACACTGTTACTGGGGATCTGAGGGTTGGGTCATACACTGTTACTGGGATCTGAAGGTTGGGTCATACACTGTTACTGGGGATCTGAGGGTTGGGTCACACACTGTACTGGGGATCTGAGGGTTGGGTCACGCGCTGTTACTGGGGATCTGAGGGTTGGGTCACGCGCCTGTTACTGGGGATCTGAGGGTTGGGTCACGCGCTGTTACTGGGGATCTGAGGGTTGGGTCCACGCGCTGTTACTGGGGATGTGAGGGTTGGGTCATACACTGTTACTGGGATCTGAGGGTTGGGTAACGCGCTGTTACTGGGGATCTGAGGGTTGGGTCACGCGCTGTTACTGGGGATCTGAGGGTTGGGTCATACCACTGTTACTGGGGATCTGAGGGTTGGGTCATACACTGTTACTGGGGATCTGAGGGTTGGGTCATACACTGTTACTGGAATCTGAGGATTGGGTCATACACTGTTACTGGGGATCTGAGGGTGGGGTCATACACTGTTACTGGGGATCTGAGGGTTGGGTCATACTCTGTTACAGGGAATCTGAGGATTGGGTCATACACTGTTACTGGGGATCTGAGGTTGGGTCATACACTGTTACTGGGGATCTGAAGGTTGGGTCATACACTGTTACTGGGGATCTGAGGGTTGGGTCACACACTGTTACTGGGGATCTGAGGGTTGGGTCACGCGCTGTTACTGGGGATCTGAGGGTTGGGTCACGCGCTGTTACTGGGGATCTGAGGGTTGGGTCACGCGCTGTTACTGGGGATCTGAGTGTTGGGTCACGCGCTGTTACTGGGGATCTGAGGGTTGGGTCATACACTGTTACTGGGGATCTGAGGGTTGGGTAACGCGCTGTTACTGGGGATCTGAGGGTTGGGTCACGCGCTGTTACTGGGGATCTGAGGGTTGGGTCATACACTGTTACTGGGGATCTGAGGGTTGGGTCATACACTGTTACTGGGGATCTGAGGGTTGGGTCATACACTGTTTACTGGGGATCTGAGGGTTGGGTCATACACTGTTACTGGGGATCTGAGGGTTGGGTCATACACTGTTACTGGGGATCTGAGGGTTGGGTCACGCGCTGTTACTGGGGATCTGAGGGTTGGGTCACGCGCTGTTACTGGGGATCTGAGGGTTGGGTCATACACTGTTACTGGGGATCTGAGGGTTGGGTCATACACTGTTACTGGGATCTGAGGGTTGGGTCATACACTGTTACTGGGGATCTGAGGGTTGGGTCATACACTGTTACTGGGGGATCTGAGGGTTGGGTCACGCGCTGTTACTGGGAAATCTGAGGGTTGGGTCACGCGCTGTTACTGGGGATCTGAGGGTTGGGTCATACACTGTTACTGGGGATCTGAGGGTTGGGTCATACACTGTTACTGGGAATCTGAGGGTTAAGTCATACACTGTTACTGGGGATCTGAGGATGGGGTCACGCGCTGTTACTGGGGATCTGAGGGTGGGGTCACGCGCTGTTACTGGGGATCTGAGGGTGGGGTCATACACTGTTACTGGGGATCTGAGGGTTGGGTCATACACTGTTACTGGGGATCTGAGGGTTGGGTCACGCGCTGTGACTGGGGATCTGAGGGTGGGGTCACGCGCTGTGACTGGGGATCTGAGGATAGGGTCATACACTGTTTACTGGGGGATCTGAGGGTTGGGTCACGCGCTGTTACTGGGGATCTGAGGGTTGGGTCACGCGCTGTTACTGGGAATCTGAGGGTGGGGTCATACACTGTTACTGGGGATCTGAGGGTTGGGTCATACTCTGTTACAGGGAATCTGAGGATTGGGTCATACACTGTTACTGGGGATCTGAGGGTTGGGTCATACACTGTTACTGGGGATCTGAAGGTTGGGTCATACACTGTTACTGGGGATCTGAGGGTTGGGTCACACACTGTTACTGGGGATCTGAGGGTTGGGTCACGCGCTGTTACTGGGGATCTGAGGGTTGGGTCACGCGCTGTTACTGGGGATCTGAGGGTTGGGTCACGCGCTGTTACTGGGGATCTGAGTGTTGGGTCACGCGCTGTTACTGGGGATCTGAGGGTTGGGTCATACACTGTTACTGGGGATCTGAGGGTTGGGTAACGCGCTGTTACTGGGGATCTGAGGGTTGGGTCACGCGCTGTTACTGGGGATCTGAGGGTTGGGTCATACACTGTTACTGGGGATCTGAGGGTTGGGTCATACACTGTTACTGGGGATCTGAGGGTTGGGTCATACACTGTTACTGGGAATCTGAGGATTGGGTCATACACTGTTACTGGGGATCTGAGGGTGGGGTCATACACTGTTACTGGGGGATCTGAGGGTTGGGGTCATACTCTGTTACAGGGAATCTGAGGATTGGGTCATACACTGTTACTGGGGATCTGAGGGTTGGGTCATACACTGTTACTGGGGATCTGAAGGTTGGGTCATACACTGTTACTGGGGATCTGAGGGTTGGGTCACACACTGTTACTGGGGATCTGAGGGTTGGGTCACGCGCTGTTACTGGGGATCTGAGGGTTGGGTCACGCGCTGTTACTGGGGATCTGAGGGTTGGGTCACGCGCTGTTACTGGGGATCTGAGTGTTGGGTTCACGCGCTGTTACTGGGGATCTGAGGGTTGGGTCATACACTGTTACTGGGGATCTGAGGGTTGGGTAACGCGCTGTTACTGGGGATCTGAGGGTTGGGTCACGCGCTGTTACTGGGGATCTGAGGGTTGGGTCATACACTGTTACTGGGGATCTGAGGGTTGGGTCATACACTGTTACTGGGGATCTGAGGGTTGGGTCCATACACTGTTACTGGGGGATCTGAGGGTTGGGTCATACACTGTTACTGGGGATCTGAGGGTTGGGTCATACGCTGTTACTGGGGATCTGAGGGTTGGGTCACGCGCTGTTACTGGGGATCTGAGGGTTGGGTCATACACTGTTACTGGGGATCTGAGGGTTGGGTCATACACTGTTACTGGGGATCTGAGGGTTGGGGTCATACACTGTTACTGGGGATCTGAGGGTTGGGTCATACACTGTTACTGGGGATCTGAGGGTTGGGTCATACCACTGTTACTGGGGATCTGAGGGTTGGGTCACGCGCTGTTACTGGGAATCTGAGGGTTGGGTCACGCGCTGTTACTGGGGAATCTGAGGGTTGGGTCATACACTGTTACTGGGGATCTGAAGGGTTGGGTCATACACTGTTACTTGGGAATCTGAGGGTTAAGTCCATACACTGTTACTGGGATCTGAGGATGGGGTCACGCGCTGTTACTGGGGAATCTGAGGGTTGGGTCACGCGCTGTTACTCGGGATCTGAGGGTGGGGTCATACACTGTTACTGGGGATCTGAGGGTTGGGTCATACACTGTTACTGGGGATCTGAGGGTTGGGTCACGCCTGTGACTGGGGATCTGAGGGTGGGGTCACGCGCTGGTGACTGGGGATCTGAGGGTGGGGTCACGCGCTGTTACTGGGGATCTGAGGGTTGGGTCATACACTGTTACTGGGGATCTGAGGGTTGGGTCATACACTGTTACTGGGGATCTGAGGGTTGGGTCACGCGCTGGTTACTGGGATTTAAGGGTTGGGTCACGCGCTGTTACTGGGGATCTGAGGGTTGGGTCATACACTGTAACTGGGAATCTGAGGGTTGGGTCATACACTGTTACTGGGGATCTGAGGGTGGGGTCACGGCGCTGTTACTGGGGATCTGAGGGTGGGGTCACGCCGCTGTTACTGGGGATCTGAGGGTTGGGTCATACACTGTTACTGGGGATCTGAGGGTTGGGTCATACACTGTTACTGGGGATCTGAGGGTTGGGTCATACACTGTTACTGGGGATCTGAGGGTTGGGTCCACGCAGCTGTTACTGGGGATCTGAAGGGTTGGGTCATACACTGTTACTGGGAAATCTGAGGGTTGGGTCATACACTGTTACTGGGAATCTGAGGGTTGGATCATACACTGTTACTGGGAATCTGAGGGTTGGGTCATACACTGTTACTGGGGATCTAATGGTTGGGTGACACCACTGTTACTGGGGATCTGAGGGGTTGGGTCACCGCGCTGTTACTGGGGATCTGAGGGTTGGGTCACGCGCTGTTTACTGGGGAATCTGAGGGTTGGGTCATACACTGTTACTGGGAATCTGAGGGTTGGGTCATACACTGTTACTGGGAATCTGAGAGTTGGGTCATACACTGTTACTGGGGATCTGAGGGTTGGGTCATACACTGTTACTGGGGATCTGAGGGTGGGGTCATACACTGTTACTGGGGATCTGAGGGTTGGGTCACGCGCTGTTACTGGGGATCTGAGGGTTGGGTCATACACTGTTACTGGGGATCTGAGGGTTGGGTCATAACACTGTTACTGGGGATCTGAGGGTTGGGTCACGCGCTGTTACTGGGGATCTGAGGGTTGGGTCATACACTGTTACTGGGGATCTGAGGGTTGGGTCACGCGCTGTTACTGGGAATCTGAGGGTTGGGTCACGCGCTGGTTTACTGGGGATCTGAGGGTTGGGTCATACACTGTTACTGGGGATCTGAGGGTTGGGTCATACACTGTTACTGGGAATCTGAGGGTTAAGTCATACACTGTTACTGGGGATCTGAGGATGGGGTCACGCGCTGTTACTGGGGATCTGAGGGTGGGGTCACGCGCTGTTACTGGGGATCTGAGGGTGGGGTCATACACTGTTACTGGGGATCTGAGGGTTGGGTCATACACTGTTACTGGGGATCTGAGGGTTGGGTCATACACTGTTACTGGGGATCTGAGGGTTGGGTCACGCGCTGTTACTGGGTATCTGAGGGTGGGGTCACGCGCTGTTACTGGGGATCTGAGGATAGGGTCATACACTGTTACTGGGGATCTGAGGGTTGGGTCACGCGCTGTTACTGGGGATCTGAGGGTTGGGTCACGCGCTGTTTACTGGGAAATCTGAGGGTGGGGTCATACACTGTTACTGGGGATCTGAGGGTTGGGTCATACTCTGTTACAGGGAATCTGAGGATTGGGTCATACACTGTTACTGGGGATCTGAGGGTTTGGGTCATACACTGTTACTGGGGATCTGAAGGTTGGGTCATACACTGTTACTGGGGATCTGAGGGTTGGGTCACACACTGTTACTGGGGATCTGAGGGTTGGGTCACGCGCTGTTACTGGGGATCTGAGGGTTGGGTCACGCGCTGTTACTGGGGATCTGAGGGTTGGGTCACGCGCTGTTACTGGGGATCTGAGTGTTGGGTCCACGCGCTGTTACTGGGGATCTGAGGGTTGGGTCATACACTGTTACTGGGGATCTGAGGGTTGGGTAACGCGCTGTTACTGGGGATCTGAGGGTTGGGTCACGCGCTGTTACTGGGGATCTGAGGGTTGGGTCACGCGCTGTTACTGGGGATCTGAGGGTTGGGTCATACACTGTTACTGGGGATCTGAGGGTTGGGTCATACACTGTTACTGGGCGAGGTTGGCACCTTTACTGGGATCTGAGGATTGGGTCATACACTGTTACTGGGAAATCTGAGGATTGGGTCATACCTTACTGGGGGTTACTGGGGATCTGAGGGTTGGGTCATACTCTGTTACAGGGAATCTGAGGATTGGGGTCATACACTGTACTGGGGATCTGAGGGTTGGGTCATACACTGTTACTGGGATCTGAGGGTTGGGTCACACACTGTTACTGGGGATCTGAGGGTTGGGTCACGCGCTGTTACTGGGGATCTGAGGGTTGGGTCACGCGCTGTTACTGGGGATCTGAGGGTTGGGTCACGCGCTGTTACTGGGGATCTGAGTGTTGGGTCACGCGCTGTTACTGGGGATCTGAGGGTTGGGTCATACACTGTTACTGGGATCTGAGGGTTGGGTCACACACTGTTACTGGGGATCTGAGGGTTGGGTCACGCGCTGTTACTGGGGATCTGAGGGTTGGGTCACGCGCTGTTACTGGGGATCTGAGGGTTGGGTCATACACTGTTACTGGGGATCTGAAGGTTGGGTCATACACTGTTACTGGGATCTGAGGGTTGGGTCACACACTGTTACTGGGGATCTGAGGGTTGGGTCACGCGCTGTTACTGGGGGATCTGAGGGTTGGGTCACGCGCTGTTACTGGGGATCTGAGGGTTGGGTCACGCGCTGTTACTGGGGATCTGAGTGTTGGGTCACGCGCTGTTACTGGGGATCTGAGGGTTGGGTCATACACTGTTACTGGGGATCTGAGGGTTGGGTAACGCGCTGTTACTGGGGATCTGAGGGTTGGGGTAACGCGCTGTTACTGGGGATCTGAGGGTTGGGTCATACACTGTTACTGGGGATCTGAGGGTTGGGTCATACACTGTTACTGGGGATCTGAGGGTTGGGTCATACACTGTTACTGGGGATCTGAGGGTTGGGTCATACACTGTTACTGGGGATCTGAGGGTTGGGTCATACACTGTTACTGGGGATCTGAGGGTTGGGTCACGCGCTGTTACTGGGGATCTGAGGGTTGGGTCACGCGCTGTTACTGGGGATCTGAGGGTTGGGTCATACACTGTTACTGGGGATCTGAGGGTTGGGTCATACACTGTTACTGGGGATCTGAGGGCTGGGTCATACACTGTTACTGGGGATCTGAGGGTTGGGTCATACACTGTTACTGGGGATCTGAGGGTTGGGTCACGCGCTGTTACTGGGAATCTGAGGGTTGGGTCACGCGCTGTTACTGGGGATCTGAGGGTTGGGTCATACACTGTTACTGGGGATCTGAGGGTTGGGTCATACACTGTTACTGGGAATCTGAGGGTTAAGTCATACACTGTTACTGGGGATCTGAGGATGGGGTCACGCGCTGTTACTGGGGATCTGAGGGTGGGGTCACGCGCTGTGACTGGGGATCTGAGGGTGGGGTCATACACTGTTACTGGGGATCTGAGGGTTGGGTCATACACTGTTACTGGGGATCTGAGGGTTGGGTCATGCGCTGTGACTGGGGATCTGAGGGTGGGGTCACGCGCTGTGACTGGGGATCTGAGGATAGGGTCATACACTGTTACTGGGGATCTGAGGGTTGGGTCACGCGCTGTTACTGGGGATCTGAGGGTTGGGTCACGCGCTGTTACTGGGAATCTGAGGGTGGGGTCATACACTGTTTACTGGGGATCTGAGGGTTGGGTCATACTCTGTTACAGGGAATCTGAGGATTGGGTCATACACTGTTACTGGGGATCTGAGGGTTGGGTCATACACTGTTACTGGGGATCTGAAGGTTGGGTCATACACTGTTACTGGGGATCTGAGGGTTGGGTCACACACTGTTACTGGGGATCTGAGGGTTGGGTCACGCGCTGTTACTGGGGATCTGAGGGTTGGGTCACGCGCTGTTACTGGGGATCTGAGGGTTGGGTCATACACTGTTACTGGGGATCTGAGGGTTGGGTAACGCGCTGTTACTGGGGATCTGAGGGTTGGGTCACGCGCTGTTATGGGGATCTGAGGGTTGGGTCATACACTGTTACTGGGGATCTGAGGGTTGGGTCATACACTGTTACTGGGGATCTGAGGGTTGGGTCATACACTGTTACTGGGAATCTGAGGATTGGGTCATACACTGTTACTGGGGATCTGAGGGTGGGGTCATACACTGTTACTGGGGATCTGAGGGTTGGGTCATACACTGTTACTGGCGATCTGAAGGTTGGGTCATACACTGTTACTGGGGATCTGAGGGTTGGGTCACACACTGTTACTGGGGATCTGAGGGTTGGGTCACGCGCTGTTACTGGGGATCTGAGGGTTGGGTCACACACTGTTACTGGGGATCTGAGGGTTGGGTCACGCGCTGTTACTGGGGATCTGAGGGTTGGGTCACGCGCTGTTACTGGGGATCTGAGGGTTGGGTCACGCGCTGTTACTGGGGATCTGAGGGTTGGGTCACGCGCTGTTACTGGGGATCTGAGGGTTGGGTCATACACTGTTACTGGGGATCTGAGGGTTGGGTAACGCGCTGTTACTGGGGATCTGAGGGTTGGGTCACGCGCTGTTACTGGGGGATCTGAGGGTTGGGTCATACACTGTTACTGGGGATCTGAGGGTTGGGTCATACACTGTTACTGGGGATCTGAGGGTTGGGTCATACACTGTTACTGGGGATCTGAGGGTTGGGTCATACACTGTGACTGGGGATCTGAGGGTTGGGTCATACACTGTTACTGGGGATCTGAGGGTTGGGTCACGCGCTGTTACTGGGGATCTGAGGGTTGGGTCACGCGCTGTTACTGGGGATCTGAGGGTTGGGTCATACACTGTTACTGGGGATCTGAGGGTTGGGTCATACACTGTTACTGGGGATCTGAGGGTTGGGTCATACACTGTTACTGGGGATCTGAGGGTTGGGTCACGCGCTGTTACTGGGAATCTGAGGGTTGGGTCACGCGCTGTTACTGGGGATCTGAGGGTTGGGTCATACACTGTTACTGGGGATCTGAGGGTTGGGTCATACACTGTTACTGGGAATCTGAGGGTTAAGTCATACACTGTTACTGGGGATCTGAGGATGGGGTCACGCGCTGTTACTGGGGATCTGAGGGTTGGGTCACGCGCTGTTACTGGGGATCTGAGGGTGGGGTCATACACTGTTACTGGGGATCTGAGGGTTGGGTCATACACTGTTACTGGGGATCTGAGGGTTGGGTCACGCGCTGTGACTGGGGATCTGAGGGTGGGGTCACGCGCTGTGACTGGGGATCTGAGGGTGGGGTCACGCGCTGTTACTGGGGATCTGAGGGTTGGGTCATACACTGTTACTGGGGATCTGAGGGTTGGGTCATACACTGTTACTGGGGATCTGAGGGTTTGGTCACGCGCTGTTACTGGGGATTTGAGGGTTGGGTCACGCGCTGTTACTGGGGATCTGAGGGTTGGGTCATACACTGTAACTGGGAATCTGAGGGTTGGGTCATACACTGTTACTGGGGATCTGAGGGTGGGGTCACGCGCTGTTACTGGGGATCTGAGGGTGGGGTCACGCGCTGTTACTGGGGATCTGAGGGTTGGGTCATACACTGTTACTGGGGATCTGAGGGTTGGGTCATACACTGTTACTGGGGATCTGAGGGTTGGGTCATACACTGTTACTGGGGATCTGAGGGTTGGGTCACGCGCTGTTACTGGGGATCTGAGGGTTGGGTCATACACTGTTACTGGGAATCTGAGGGTTGGGTCATACACTGTTACTGGGAATCTGAGGGTTGGATCATACACTGTTACTGGGAATCTGAGGGTTGGGTCATACACTGTTACTGGGGATCTAATGGTTGGGTGACACACTGTTACTGGGGATCTGAGGGTTGGGTCACGCGCTGTTACTGGGGATCTGAGGGTTGGGTCACGCGCTGTTACTGGGAATCTGAGGGTTGGGTCATACACTGTTACTGGGAATCTGAGGGTTGGGTCATACACTGTTACTGGGAATCTGAGAGTTGGGTCATACACTGTTACTGGGGATCTGAGGGTTGGGTCATACACTGTTACTGGGGATCTGAGGGTGGGGTCATACACTGTTACTGGGGATCTGAGGGTTGGGTCACGCGCTGTTACTGGGGATCTGAGGGTTGGGTCATACACTGTTACTGGGGATCTGAGGGTTGGGTCATACACTGTTACTGGGGATCTGAGGGTTGGGTCACGCGCTGTTACTGGGGATCTGAGGGTTGGGTCATACACTGTTACTGGGGATCTGAGGGTTGGGTCACGCGCTGTTACTGGGGATCTGAGGGTTGGGTCATACACTGTTACTGGGGATCTGAGGGTTGGGTCATACACTGTTACTGGGGATCTAAATGTTGGGTCATACACTGTTACTGGGGATCTGAGGGTTGGGTCACACACTGTTACTGGGGATCTGAGGGTTGGGTCACGCGCTGTTACTGGGGAGCTGAGTGTTGGGTCACGCGCTGTTACTGGGGATCTGAGGGTTGGGTCATACACTGTTACTGGGGATCTGAGGGTTGGGTAACGCGCTGTTACTGGGGATCTGAGGGTTGGGTCACGCGCTGTTACTGGGGATCTGAGGGTTGGGTCACGCGCTGTTACTGGGGATCTGAGGGTTGGGTCATACACTGTTACTGGGGATCTGAGGGTTGGGTCATACACTGTTACTGGGGATCTGAGGGTTGGGTCATACACTGTTACTGGGGATCTGAGGGTTGGGTCATACACTGTTACTGGGGATCTGAGGGTTGGGTCACGCGCTGTTACTGGGAATCTGAGGGTTGGGTCACGCGCTGTTACTGGGGATCTGAGGGTTGGGTCATACACTGTTACTGGGATCTGAGGGTTGGGTCATACACTGTTACTGGGAATCTGAGGGTTAAGTCATACACTGTTACTGGGGATCTGAGGGTGGGGTCATACACTGTTACTGGGGATCTGAGGATGGGGTCACGCGCTGTTACTGGGGATCTGAGGGTGGGGTCACGCGCTGTTACTGGGGATCTGAGGGTGGGGTCATACACTGTTCCTGGGGATCTGAGGGTTGGGTCACGCGCTGTTATTGGGGATCTGAGGGTTGGGTCATACACTGTTACTGGGGATCTGAGGGTTGGGTCATACACTGTTACTGGGGATCTGAGGGTTGGGTCACGCGCTGTGACTGGGGATCTGAGGGTGGGGTCACGCGCTGTTACTGGGGATCTGAGGGTTGGGTCATACACTGTTACTGGGGATCTGAGGGTTGGGTCACGCGCTGTGACTGGGGATCTGAGGGTGGGGTCATACACTGTTACTGGGGATCTGAGGGTTGGGTCATACACTGTTACTGGGGATCTGAGGGTTGGGTCACGCGCTGTTATTGGGGATCTGAGGGTTGGGTCATACACTGTTACTGGGGATCTGAGGGTTGGGTCATACACTGTTACTGGGGATCTGAGGGTTGGGTCACGCGCTGTTACTGGGGATTTAAGGGTTGGGTCACGCGCTGTTACTGGGGATCTGAGGGTTGGGTAATACACTGTAACTGGGAATCTGAGGGTTGGGTCATACACTGTTACTGGGGATCTGAGGGTGGGGTCACGCGCTGTTACTGGGGATCAGAGGGTTGGGTCATACACTGTTACTGGGGATCTGAGGGTTGGGTCATACACTGTTACTGGGGATCTGAGGGTTGGGTCACGCGCTGTTACTGGGGATCTGAGGGTTGGGTCATACACTGTTACTGGGAATCTGAGGGTTGGGTCATACACTGTTACTGGGAATCTGAGGGTTGGGTCATACACTGTTACTGGGGATCTGAGGGTTGGGTCACGCGCTGTTACTGGGGATCTGAGGGTTGGGTCATACACTGTTACTGGGGATCTGAGGGTTGGGTCACGCGCTGTTACTGTTACTCCTACATGAACTTTCCAGCAGGGGAATGACCGGTTATTATAGAGTCACATCAGCTGTTTGTATTGGGATCTATTTACTGAATGATATGAGCGGCTCCTACATGAACTTTCCAGCAGGGGAATGACTGGTTATTATAGAGTCACATCAGCTGTTTGTATTGGGATCTATTTACTGAATGATATGAGCGGCTCCTACATGAACTTTCCAGCAGGGGAATGACTGGTTATTATAGAGTCACATCGGCTGTTTGTATTGGGATCTATTTACTGAATGATATGAGCGGCTCCTACATGAACTTTCCAGCAGGGGAATGACTGGTTATTATAGAGTCACATCAGCTGTTTGTATTGGGATCTATTTACTGAATGATATGAGCGGCTCCTACATGAACTTTCCAGCAGGGGAATGACTGGTTATTATAGAGTCACATCAGCTGTTTGTATTGGGATCTATTTACTGACTGATATGAGCGGCTCCTACATGAACTTTCCAGCAGGGGAATGACCGGTTATTATACAGTCACATCAGCTGTTTGTATTGGGATCTATTTACTGACTGATATGAGCGGCTCCTACATGAACTTTCCAGCAGGGGAATGACTGGTTATTATAGAGTCACATCAGCTGTTTGTATTGGGATCTATTTACTGAATGATATGAGCAACTCCTACATGAACTTTCCAGCAGGGGAATGACTGGTTATTATAGAGTCACATCAGCTGTTTGTATTGGGATCTATTTACTGAATGATATGAGCGGCTCCTACATGAACTTTCCAGCAGGGGAATGAGCGGTTATTATAGAGTCACATCGGCTGTTTGTATTGGGATCTATTTACTGAATGATATGAGCGGCTCCTACATGAACTTTCCAGCAGGGGAATGACCGGTTATTATAGAGTCACATCGGCTGTTTGTATTGGGATCTATTTACTGACTGATATGAGCGGCTCCTACACGAACTTTCCAGCAGGGGAATGACTGGTTATTATAGAGTCACATCGGCTGTTTGTATTGGGATCTATTCACTGAATGATATGAGCGGCTCCTACATGAACTTTCCAGCAGGGGAATGACCGGTTATTATAGAGTCACATCAGCTGTTTGTATTGGGATCTATTTACTGACTGATATGAGCGGCTCCTACACGAACTTTCCAGCAGGGGAATGACTGGTTATTATACAGTCACATCAGCTGTTTGTATTGGGATCTATTTACTGAATGATATGAGCGGCTCCTACATGAACTTTCCAGCAGGGGAATGACTGGTTATTATAGAGCCACATCAGCTGTTTGTATTGGGATCTATTTACTGAATGATATGAGCGGCTCCTACATGAACTTTCCAGCAGGGGAATGACTGGTTATTATACAGTCACATCAGCTGTTTGTATTGGGATCTATTTACTGACTGATATGAGCGGCTCCTACATGAACTTTCCAGCAGGGGAATGACCGGTTATTATAGAGTCACATCAGCTGTTTGTATCGGGATCTATTTACTGAATGATATGAGCGGCTCCTACATGAACTTTCCAGCAGGGAATGACCAGTTATTATAGAGTCACATCAGCTGTTTGTATTGGGATCTATTTACTGACTGATATGAGCGGCTCCTACATGAACTTTCCAGCAGGGAATGACCAGTTATTATAGAGTCACATCAGCTGTTTGTATCGGGATCTATTTACTGACTGATATGAGCGGCTCCTACATGAACTTTCCAGCAGGGAATGACCAGTTATTATAGAGTCACATCAGCTGTTTGTATTGGGATCTATTTACTGACTGATATAAGCGGCTCCTACATGAACTTTCCAGCAGGGGAATGACTGGTTATTATAGAGTCACATCAGCTGTTTGTATTGGGATCTATTTACTGAATGATATGAGCGGCTCCTACATGAACTTTCCAGCAGGGGAATGACTGGTTATTATAGAGTCACATCAGCTGTTTGTATTGGGATCTATTTACTGACTGATATGAGCGGCTCCTACATGAACTTTCCAGCAGGGGAATGACCGGTTATTATAGAGTCACATCAGCTGTTTGTATCGGGATCTATTTACTGAATGATATGAGCGGCTCATACATGAACTTTCCAGCAGGGGAATGACTGGTTATTATAGAGTCACATCGGCTGTTTGTATTGGGATCTATTTACTGAATGATATGAGCGGCTCCTACATGAACTTTCCAGCAGGGAATGACCAGTTATTATAGAGTCACATCAGCTGTTTGTATTGGGATCTATTTACTGAATGATATGAGCGGCTCCTACATGAACTTTCCAGCAGGGGAATGACTGGTTATTATAGAGTCACATCAGCTGTTTGTATTGGGATCTATTAACTGACTGATATGAGCGGCTCCTACATGAACTTTCCAGCAGGGGAATGACTGGTTATTATAGAGTCACATCAGCTGTTTGTATTGGGATCTATTTACTGACTGATATGAGCGGCTCCTACATGAACTTTCCAGCAGGGGAATGACTGGTTATTATAGAGTCACATCAGCTGTTTGTATTGGGATCTATTTACTGAATGATATGAGCGGCTCCTACATGAACTTTCCAGCAGGGAATGACCAGTTATTATAGAGTCACATCAGCTGTTTGTATTGGGATCTATTTACTGAATGATATGAGCGGCTCCTACATGAACTTTCCAGCAGGGGAATGACTGGTTATTATACAGTCATATCAGCTGTTTGTATTGGGATCTATTTACTGAATGATATGAGCGGCTCCTACATGAACTTTCCAGCAGGGGAATGACTGGTTATTATAGAGTCACATCAGCTGTTTGTATTGGGATCTATTAACTGACTGATATGAGCGGCTCCTACATGAACTTTCCAGCAGGGAATGACTGGTTATTATAGAGTCACATCAGCTGTTTGTATTGGGATCTATTAACTGACTGATATGAGCGGCTCCTACATGAACTTTCCAGCAGGGGAATGACTGGTTATTATAGAGTCACATCAGCTGTTTGTATTGGGATCTATTTACTGACTGATATGAGCGGCTCCTACATGAACTTTCCAGCAGGGGAATGACTGGTTATTATAGAGTCACATCGGCTGTTTGTATTGGGATCTATTTACTGACTGATATGAGCGGCTCCTACATGAACTTTCCAGCAGGGAATGACCAGTTATTATAGAGTCACATCAGCTGTTTGTATTGGGATCTATTTACTGAATGATATGAGCGGCTCCTACATGAACTTTCCAGCAGGGGAATGACCGGTCATTATAAAGTCACATTTATAATAAAGATATAATTACCTGCCAGGTTTGTAGCCTTGGGGAGCCCTTTATGTCGGTAATGGGAGTAGATTCCATGCGGGGCGGGGTGAGGGGGAATTGGGGGGTCACTACTCTGTGGGTTGGGGTACAGGGGGCGGAGGGACAGTAGGGGGGTAACTACTCTGTGGGTTGGGGTACAGGGGGTGGAGGGACGGTATGGGGGTCACTAGTCTGTGGGTTGGGGTACAGGGGGCAGAGGGACAGTAGGGGGGTAACTACTCTGTGGGTTGGGGTACAGGGGCCGGAGGGACAGTAGGGGGGTCACTACTCTGTGGGTTGGGGTACAGGGGCCAGAGGGACAGTAGGGGGGTCACTACTCTGTGGGTTGGGTACAGGGGCCGGAGGGACAGTAGGGGGGTCACTACTCTGTGGGTTGGGGTACAGGGGGCGGAGGGACAGTAGGGGGGTCACTACTCTGTGGGTTGGGGTACAGGGGCCGGAGGGACAGTAGGGGGGTCACTACTCTGTGGGTTGGGGTACAGGGGCCAGAGGGACAGTAGGGGGGGTCACTACTCTGTGGGTTGGGTACAGGGGCCGGAGGGACAGTAGGGGGGTCACTACTCTGTGGGTTGGGGTACAGGGGGCGGAGGGACAGTAGGGGGGTCACTACTCTGTGGGTTGGGGTACAGGGGCCGGAGGGACAGTAGGGGGGTCACTACTCTGTGGGTTGGGGTACAGGGGGCGGAGGGACAGTAGGGGGGTCACTACTCTGTGGGTTGGGGTACAGGGGCCGGAGGGACAGTAGGGGGGTCACTACTCTGTGGGTTGGGGTACAGGGGCCGGAGGGACAGTAGGGGGGTCACTACTCTGTGGGTTGGGGTACAGGGGCCGGAGGGACAGTAGGGGGGTCACTACTCTGTGGGTTGGGGTACAGGGGCCGGAGGGACAGTAGGGGGGTCACTACTCTGTGGGTTGGGGTACAGGGGCCGGAGGGACAGTAGGGGGGGTCACTACTCTGTGGGTTTGGGTACAGGGGGCGGAGGGACAGTAGGGGGGTCACTACTCTGTGGGTTGGGGTACAGGGGGCGGAGGGACAGTAGGGGGGTCACTACTCTGTGGGTTGGGGTACAGGGGCCGGAGGGACAGTAGGGGGGTCACTACTCTGTGGGTTGGGGTACAGGGGGTGGAGGGACAGTAGGGGGGTCACTACTCTGTGGGTTGGGGTACAGGGGCCGGAGGGACAGTAGGGGGGTCACTACTCTGTGGGTTGGGGTACAGGGGCCAGAGGGACAGTAGGGGGGGTCACTACTCTGTGGGTTGGGTACAGGGGCCGGAGGGACAGTAGGGGGGTCACTACTCTGTGGGTTGGGGTACAGGGGGCGGAGGGACAGTAGGGGGGTCACTACTCTGTGGGTTGGGGTACAGGGGCCGGAGGGACAGTAGGGGGGTCACTACTCTGTGGGTTGGGGTACAGGGGCCAGAGGGACAGTAGGGGGGTCACTACTCTGTGGGTTGGGTACAGGGGCCGGAGGGACAGTAGGGGGGTCACTACTCTGTGGGTTGGGGTACAGGGGGCGGAGGGACAGTAGGGGGGTCACTACTCTGTGGGTTGGGGTACAGGGGCCGGAGGGACAGTAGGGGGGTCACTACTCTGTGGGTTGGGGTACAGGGGGCGGAGGGACAGTAGGGGGTCACTACTCTGTGGGTTGGGGTACAGGGGCCGGAGGGACAGTAGGGGGGTCACTACTCTGTGGGTTGGGGTACAGGGGCCGGAGGGACAGTAGGGGGGTCACTACTCTGTGGGTTGGGGTACAGGGGCCGGAGGGACAGTAGGGGGGTCACTACTCTGTGGGTTGGGGTACAGGGGCCGGAGGGACAGTAGGGGGGTCACTACTCTGTGGGTTGGGGTACAGGGGCCGGAGGGACAGTAGGGGGGGTCACTACTCTGTGGGTTTGGGTACAGGGGGCGGAGGGACAGTAGGGGGGTCACTACTCTGTGGGTTGGGGTACAGGGGGCGGAGGGACAGTATGGGGGTCACTACTCTGTGGGTTGGGGTACAGGGGCCGGAGGGACAGTAGGGGGGTCACTACTCTGTGGGTTTGGGTACAGGGGGCGGAGGGACAGTAGGGGGGTCACTACTCTGTGGGTTGGGGTACAGGGGCCGGAGGGACGGTATGGGGGTCACTACTCTGTGGGTTGGGTACAGGGGCCGGAGGGACAGTAGGGGGGTCACTACTCTGTGGGTTGGGGTACAGGGGGCGGAGGGACAGTATGGGGGTCACTACTCTGTGGGTTGGGGTACAGGGGCCGGAGGGACAGTAGGGGGGTCACTACTCTGTGGGTTGGGGTACAGGGGCCGGAGGGACAGTAGGGGGGTCACTACTCTGTGGGTTTGGGTACAGGGGGCGGAGGGCCGGTATGGAGGGGGTCACTACTCTGTGGGTTGGGTACAGGGGCCGGAGGGCCGGTTATCGGTACAGGGGGGGGGCGGCAGAGGGACCGCTCAGGGGAAGGATTCGGTTCCGGACAGAGAGGCAGCGGCGGTTCCGGTTCAGGGATCGTTCCGTATCACAGAATAAATCACAGCGGTCAAATGAAGCGGCGCTCAGTGTTACCATGGAGACCGGACGCCGAGGGCGGGGCTGACAGAAATGATCTGCCCATTACCGACCAATCCCACTCTCCTTTAATGTCCCAGTCTTCCCGAAGCCCCGCCCACTGACCCGCCCATCCGGGTCTCTTTCCTCTGCTGCTCTGGGTCCCGCCCTACAAACTGACTCCCTCGTAAGGAACTCCCCAATCCCTACCCCCGGGGTCCCCCCCTCTGTCTCTCACCCCCCCAAGCCCTACCCCCGGGGTCCCCCCCTCTGTCTCTCACCCCCCCAAGCCCTACCCCCGGGGTCCCCCCCTCTGTCTCTCACCCCCCCAAGCCCTACCCCCGGGGTCCCCCCCTCTGTCTCTCACCCCCCCAAGCCCTACCCCCAGGGTCCCCTCTCTGTCTCTCACCCCCCCCCAATCCCTACCCCCGGGGTCTCCCTCTGTCTCTCACCCCCCCAAGCCCTACCCCCGGGGTCCCCCTCTGTCTCTCACCCCCCCAAGCCCTACCCCCGGGGTCCCCCTCTGTCTCTCACCCCCCAATCCCTACCCCCGGGGTCCCCCCCTGTCTCTCACCCCCCCAAGCCCTACCCCCAGGGTCCCCTCTCTGTCTCTCACCCCCCCAATCCCTACCCCCGGGGTCTCCCCCTGTCTCTCACCCCCCCCCCCAAGCCCTACCCCCGGGGTCTCCCCCTGTCTCTCACCCCCCCCCCAATCCCTACCCCCGGGGTCTCCCCCTGTCTCTCACCCCCCCCAAGCCCTACCCCCGGGGTCTCCCTCTGTCTCTCACCCCCCCCCAAGCCCTACCCCCGGGGTCTCCCCCTGTCTCTCACCCCCCCCCAAGCCCTACCCCCGCGGTCTCCCTCTGTCTCTCACCCCCCCCCCCAAGCCCTACCCCCGGGGTCTCCCTCTGTCTCTCACCCCCCCAATCCCTACCCCCGGGGTCTCCCTCTGTCTCTCACCCCCCCAATCCCTACCCCCGGGGTCTCCCTCTGTCTCTCACCCCCCCCAATCCCTACCCCCGGGGTCTCCCCCTGTCTCTCACCCCCCCCCCCAAGCCCTACCCCCGGGGTCTCCCTCTGTCTCTCACCCCCCCCCCAAGCCCTACCCCCGGGGTCTCCCCCTGTCTCTCACCCCCCCCCCAAGCCCTACCCCCGGGGTCTCCCTCTGTCTCTCACCCCCCCCCAGCCCTACCCCCGGGGTCTCCCTCTGTCTCTCACCCCCCCCCCAAGCCCTACCCCCGGGGTCTCCCCCTGTCTCTCACCCCCCCCCAAGCCCTACCCCCGGGGTCTCCCTCTGTCTCTCACCCCCCCCAAGCCCTACCCCCGGGGTCTCCCTCTGTCTCTCACCCCCCCAATCCCTACCCCCGGGGTCTCCCTCTGTCTCTCACCCCCCCCCCAATCCCTACCCCCGGGGTCTCCCTCTGTCTCTCACCCCCCCCCAATCCCTACCCCCGGGGTCTCCCTCTGTCTCTCACCCACCCCCCAAGCCCTACCCCCGGGGTCCCCTCTCTGTCTCTCACCCCCCCCCAAGCCCTACCCCCAGCCCCCCCTTTTCTCACTATATTCTGTCTGTAATTGTTGGATACAAATTCACAGTAAAAGAATAATTTTGAAATATTGGGGCATTTTACAAACTGGACCCCAAGATTGGGATATAGAGGGGCGGGAACACTGGGGACCCTCTCCCTGTCTGTCAGAGTTACAGGCACCAATCATAATCTTCTTTCTAGGGAGGCACCCAATCCAGCCTTTTTGTGATAAGCTAATTAGCATTCGGAAAGGAGGGGGGGGGGAATTTTCGCTACGTGCAATAGGCGGCAACTTTTAACCCTTCCCGATCCTAATTAGCATAAGTGGGTTCGGCCCATGTCTACTTCTTTCTTATAGAATATGGTACCCTGGGCCACGCCCCCCCGGGGAGATAGAGGGGCGGTACCCTTGGCTACGGCCGGCCCCCGGGGAGATAGAGGGGTGGCACCCTGGGCTACGGCCGGCCCCCGGGGAGATAGAGGGGCGGTACCCTGGGCTACGGCCGGCCCCCGGGGAGATACAGAGGGGCGGTACCCTGGGCTACGGCCGGCCCCCGGGGAGATAGAGGGGCGGTACCCTGGGCTACGGCCGGCCCCCGGGGAGATAGAGGGGTGGCACCCTGGGCTACGGCCGGCCCCCGGGGAGATAGAGGGGCGGTACCCTGGGCTACGGCCGGCCCCCAGGGAGATACAGAGGGGCGGTACCCTGGGCTACGGCCGGCCCCCGGGGAGATACAGAGGGGCGGCCCCTGGGCTACGGCCGGCCCCCGGGGAGATACAGAGGGGCGGTACCCTGGGCTACGGCCGGCCCCCGGGTTGATACAGAGGGGCGGCACCCTGGGCTACGGCCAGCCCCCGGGGAGATACAGAGGGGCGGTACCCTGGGCTACAGCCGGCCCCCGGGGAGACAGGCCCGGATTTGTGGAGAGGCCACAAAGGCCCGGGCCTAGGGCGGCAAAAGTTTAGGGGCGGCATGCCGCCCCGCCGCAATTAAATTTTTAAATTTTGCTCCTATACGGAGCAATGGGGACCTCTCCCCACTGCTCCGTATGGGAGATGAAATGTATGCGCATGCGCAGCTGACTCGAAGGGCGGGTTCGCGCATGCGCTCGCTGCGTGGGGGGGCGGGGTTGGCGATTCGCGCATGCGCACAGGGGGAGGCCGGAGGGGGCGGCCTCGGGGCGTCCGCGTCACAAATCCGGCGCTGCGGGGAGATACAGAGGGGCGGTACCCTGGGCTACAGCCGGCCCCCGGGGAGATAGAGGGGCGGCCCCTGGGCTACGGCCGGCCCCCGGGGAGATACAGAGGGGCGGTACCCTGGGCTACAGCTGGCCCCCGGGGAGATACAGAGGGGCGGTACCCTGGGCTACAGCCGGCCCCCGGGGAGATAGAGGGGCGGCCCCTGGGCTACGGCCGGCCCCCGGGGTGTCGGGCTAATTCTGCGTATATCTAAAAGAATTTAAGGCTCCTTTTAGTAACAGGAGGAGTCTTAAATAATATATGCCCAACTCTGAATTCGATATCGAGCTTTCCCAATCAATTGGTATAAAGGTGAAAAATCATGACAATTATTTAATAAAATAATTTATTTAAATATGAATATTACAAAAATGAAATTATTACTTAACACTCCCTGATATCTATCTAATAATTAATCAAAATGAACATTGACCAATAGACATTATTCAATAAATGGCAAGCATCCACAAGATAATATATGTACGTTCACTTTCAATACTTAATAACAAGGTAATTAAATATGTTGAATCAAAGGAAGGGTAAATGATTGATTTTGAGGTCTTAAGGAATTCTATCTTTAAATGTTCTTATTTCCCCATTAGATTGTTAACTTGGATATCATATATCTATACTAATGAAAAATAAAATGGACCCAAATTAAACAGATTATTCCCAGTTTGCAACTCTGGGAAAGTCAATGTTTAGGGTAAAACTATAATACACATAGGAATAATAAATATCCAAGCATACAACTTAATCGAGAAAAAGTATAACAAAATTTATATTTACCAGAGTAGAGTTTTCTTATAGTTGAGAGTAGTTTCTCCTTCCTCTTCCAGTTTTTAGATCCCTCTTAGATTTTCTTTTTCAGGTTCTTTCTTTTAGATCCCTCTTTTTTTTTCTTAGTTCTTCTGTCTCCTAACTTATCCCTCATCTCTATCTAAAACTCCACCTCAGGGATTTATCAACTAACCAACTGGCATCAAAGGGCAGTCTTTAAGTTAAACTATCACCAGTTGATTTAAATATTTATTACAGTGACCTTTGGACCCGTAATGTCCTCCACCATCTGTGGATGTCACTGTTTCCTCAATATTGTGGTCTGAAAATATTCAGAAAATATAAAATAACTTTTGACCTTCCTTAATTCGATGTTACACACTATTGTTGACATTGCTCCACACTAGAACAATGCTGTGTAACTACTTAATACCTTAGTACACATACAATATATGTCATTGGTCTGTCCTTGATTAATTATTACCCTCTCAACAGGTGTGCTCTATATTGTGGAGAGTTTGTAAGATCCTTCAAGGTGTTCTCATCTTGTTCACCTAGACACCAAGGATTATATAACCTTTGATATTTGCTTTAACACAAAGGTTATACATCTGGGCTAGTAATCCGATACAAACCTCCTTTTCAACATATACGTTTCTGATCAACTAGACAAAATAACATTCATTATTTATTCCTATATGATTCATCAAAAAGCATAATATCATTTATGAATATATATTCTATTAAGTAACATAATCACATTATCATTAACAAATCAGAATATTCTTGTAATTAATAATTATCTTATCTGAAAATCCGACAGGGGAGATACAGAGGGGCGGTACCCTGGGCTACAGCTGGCCCCCGGGGAGATACAGAGGGGCGGCCCCTGGGCTACGGCCGGCCCCTGGGGAGATACAGAGGGGCGGTACCCTGGGCTACGGCCGGCCCCCGGGGAGATACAGAGGGGCGGTACCCTGGGCTACAGCTGGCCCCCGGGGAGATACAGAGGGGCGGCCCCTGGGCTACGGCCAGCCCCTGGGGAGATAGAGGGGCGGTACCCTGGGCTACGGCCGGCCCCCGGGGAGATACAGAGGGGCGGTACCAGGGGCCCGGCCCAGGGAAACCCGAGGTGCAGGTTCCGTTTCCTCCACACAAACACTAAACACAACTATTTTGTAAAGAAAACTTTAATATATTTAACAACAAAACATCTTCAAATAAAAGGGATAAAAACATCAAGAGGCAGCCAATAGCAGTCACAAGTACCCCCCCCCCCCCCAATAAAGCAGTCAGGGGGTAAGAGACAGGCCATGTTGTACCCCAGTGTGTAGGAGACAGTCCCCAGCCACAAGCAGTCACACACAGGAGACAGTCCCCAGCCACAAGCAGTCACACACAGGAGACAGTCCCCAGCCACAAGCAGTCACACACAGGAGACAGTCCCCAGCCACAAGCAGTCACACAGAGGAGACAGTCCCTGCCATGGCCGGTACCCCACCCCAGAGCAGTTACAGGTCGCAGAGTGGGACATTCCCCCCAGGGCCTTACACCCCCCACACACAGGCAAATATTCCCAACCATGACTTCTCACTGCACCCCCTTTCCCAGCACTCCCCCCAATATATTTGGGAGGTCACAGTTCATGAGGAAAGGGTACGAGCAGCACCAACGTGGGGTTTGTATCATGGGCGGAGCTTAGCTGAATCCAATTTGGGCTCTTTCCCAACATATCAGTGGGGCCCAACATGGGTCAGAACATGGTACCAATGATCAGTTATTTCTCCTGTTGGGGTGCAATCGGTCATAGACACAAAGGGTGAATTCTGTGCTGGGTATGTTGGGCCTACAGAGGTGCCTTTGGGTCAGAGGAGTCCGTTGTTTGTTGGACTAATGAGCTTGGGCCGTACCATACAGCATTTCAGGGGCGGAGAGAAGGAACCTATGCAAGGAGGAGACCCTACGGGGCAGCTCCAATCACGTGCCTCCCTTTCCCCCAATTCTCATTCTTCACCCAACAGGGATGCAACTGATCCAATGAATTTTTCCTGTGCCTTCATCTACCCAAACGATAAGAGAAAGAACTTTAAGGACCAACAGGTCAATGCTCATGTCAGTCAGAGCCGGTAGAACCTGTACCCCCTTTTGTGCCGTGTGATTGCTCCTCCCATCACGGGTTGCTCCTCCCATCACAGGCTGCTCCTATTGCCTTACACACTCCTGTAGTCATAGCTTGATGTGTCAGAAGCTTCTCAAGCGGAACCCCAATATATATATATATATATATATATATATATATATATATATATATATATATATATATATATATATATATAGAAATCCAAGAATCCGTCAGGGGCCGATAGCAGATATACAGGGGCTCAGGGCACTGACCCAGGATGGGGGGGGCTGGGGCAGAATTCCTGAGAAATGGAACAGGATGGAACTGCAGTGAATTCCCAACAGGAAAACTGAGAAAATAATCCAAAAGCTGAAAAAGTTGCCCCTCTATAAAAAAAAAAAAAAAAAAAAGCCTCCAGAGTGAAAATCCTGCGTCACGGTCCAAAAACAGAGAGTGGGAAACGGGGGGGGAGCTTAGAAGCGCAGGAAATGCGCCGGGGGGGGGGGGGGGGGAGAAGCCGTCAGCGCTGGGACCACCGAAGAGCAACGCCAACCTCCGCCGTGTTCAGATGCACATCAGCTGGGGCCTGGAACATACGGTCCTATCAGAAACTGGGCGCAGCCTGGGCCCCCCAATTCCTCTTCATTCATACAGCCCCCAATGTGCCCTGGGCCCCCCCACATTCCCCTTCATTCATACAGCCCCCAATGTGCCCTGGGCCCCCCCACATTCCCCTTCATTCATACAGCCCCCAATGTGCCCTGGGCCCCCCCACATTCCCCTTCATTCATACAGCCCCCAATGTGCCCTGGCCCCCCCCCCCCACATTCCCCTTCATTCATACAGCCCCCAATGTGCCCTGGCCCCCCCCCCCCACATTCCCCTTCATTCATACAGCCCCAATGTGCCCTGGCCCCCCCCCCCACATTCCCCTTCATTCATACAGCCCCCAATGTGCCCTGGCCCCCCCCCCCACATTCCCCTTCATTCATACAGCCCCCAATGTGCCCTGGCCCCCCCCCCCCACATTCCCCTTCATTCATACAGCCCCCAATGTGCCCTGGGCCCCCCCACATTCCCCTTCATTCATACAGCCCCCAATGTGCCCTGGGCCCCCCCACATTCCCCTTCATTCATACAGCCCCCAATGTGCCCTGGGCCCCCCCCACATTCCCCTTCATTCATACAGCCCCAATGTGCCCTGGCCCCCCCCCCCCACATTCCCCTTCATTCATACAGCCCCCAATGTGCCCTGCCCCCCCCCCCCCCCACATTCCCCTTCATTCATACAGTCCCCAATGTGCCCTGGGCCCCCCACATTCCCCTTCATACAGCCCCCAATGTGCCCTGGGCCCCCCACATTCCCCTTCATTCATACAGCCCCAATGTGCCCTGGGCCCCCCACATTCCCCTTCATTCATACAGCCCCCAATGTGCCCTGGGCCCCCCCCCACATTCTCCTTCATACAGCCCCCAATGTGCCCTGGCCCCCCCACATTCCCCTTCATACAGCCCCCAATGTGCCCTGCCCCCCCCCCCAATTCCTTCATTCATACAGCCCCCAATGTGCCCTGGCCCCCCCCCCCCCCAATTCCTTCATTCATACAGCCCCCAATGTGCCCCGGGCCCCCCACATTCCTCTTCAGCCTTGCTGGGGGGCAGTAACTGGGGGGAGCCCAAGGGCAGCTGTGTGTGTGTAAGCTCTGAGAATCCCCCCGGAGTTACCAAGTACTTAGAGGTGGGAGCAGGTTCCCTGGGGGGCGCCCAAGGGCGGGGTAATGGGGCAACACTCACCACTCCCCCGCAACACAGTTGGGCTCATCATCTTCTTCCTCCTCCAGATCCATCTCCAGCTCTGTGCCAGTATCAGCGAGAGCATAGGTGTAGCCACTGGGGGGGGGGGGGGGAAGGGCAGAGAGACAGCAGTGAGACACCCCCAGGGGGTGAGAGCTCCCTCATGTTGGTACCAGCTCTGTGCCAGTATCAGCGAGAGCGTAGGTGTAGCCACTGGGGGGGGGGGGGGGGGGGGAGGACAGAGAGACAGCAGTGAGACACCCCCAGGGGGCGAGAGCTCCCTCACGTTGGTACCAGCTCTGTGCCAGTATCAGCGAGAGCGTAGGTGTAGCCACTGGGGGGGGGGGGGAAGGGCAGAGAGACAGCAGTGAGACACCCCCAGGGGGCGGGCGCAGTGAGACACCCCCAGGGGCACAGAGGGCACATAATGGGGGGTGGCACAGAGGGCACATAACGGGGGGTGGCACAGAGGGCACATAACGGGGGGTGGCACAGAGGGCACATAACGGGGGGTGGCACAGAGGGCACATAACGGGGGGTGGCACAGAGGGCACATAACGGGGGGGGGGACAAACTCACCTGACGGAGCGGCAGGTAAAGAAAACGATTCTCTTCAATTTTTTGTTGTAGAAAAAATAATTAAAGGACCACAAATTCCCGTCCTCCCCAAATGGGTCAGAATCCAGGTCTGGGTTGTAACTGTCGGGTACAGGCACCAATTACTGACTGCAGGCAACACGGGGGCAATAGCTGGGGCGGGGGCAATAGCTGGGGCGGGGCGGGGGCAATAGCTGGGGCGGGGCTGAGGCAATAGCTGGGGCGGGGCTGAGGCAATAGCTGGGGCGGGGCTGAGGCAATAGCTGGGGCGGGGCTGAGGCAATAGCTGGGGCGGGGCTGAGGCAATAGCTGGGGCGGGGCTGAGGCAATAGCTGGGGCGGGGCTGAGGCAATAGCTGGGGCGGGGCTGAGGCAATAGCTGGGGCGGGGCTGAGGCAATAGCTGGGGCGGGGCTGAGGCAATAGCTGGGGCGGGGCTGAGGCAATAGCTGGGGCGGGGCTGAGGCAATAGCTGGGGCGGGGCTGAGGCAATAGCTGGGCGGGGCTGAGGCAATAGCTGGGGCGGGGCTGAGGCAATAGCTGGGGCGGGGGCTGAGGCAATAGCTGGGGCGGGGCTGAGGCAATAGCTGGGGCAATAGCTGGGGCGGGGGCAATAGCTGGGGCGGGGCTGAGGCAATAGCTGGGGCGGGGCTGAGGCAATAGCTGGGGCGGGGCTGAGGCAATAGCTGGGGCGGGGCTGAGGCAATAGCTGGGGCGGGGCTGAGGCAATAGCTGGGGCGGGGCTGAGGCAATAGCTGGGGCAGTTGGGGAGCTCACCTGTAGATATCACATTCCAGCAAGTTAATCTCTTCATCCACCGCATCCCAGAGCTTGGGCCTCAGGGGGGTAAAGTCATCCCCTAATGCCGACACAAGGCTGCTATTCACTGCATTCACCACCTGGGGGCACCGTGCAGGCAATGGTTATACAGATGTAACTCTCATTAACCCTCACTTTCCTACTGCAGCCCCCCAAGTACTGTGTACCCCCCCCAGTTCCATACAGACACAAGGCTGCTATTCACTGCATTCACCACCTGGGGGCACCGTGCAGGCAATGGTTATACAGCTGTAACTCTCATTAACCCTCACTTTCCTACTGCAGCCCCCCAAGTACTGTGTGTAACCCCCCCAATACTGCCCCTCCCCCCCCCCTTCCCGTTCCATACAGTCAGTCGCACTCACCCAATTGAGACTGGGTTCCCGGCTGAACTCGTGGGCCCGCGCGGCGCTGAAGTCGTAGTCGGGCCGGAAGGACTCGTTGAGAGTGGCAATGAGATAGAATAAGGTTTTCCTGCTGCACTTGTCACTCAGGGGCCCCTCCTCATCCGCACCCTGACTCTTCCCTAGTCTGGGGAAAACGGGGCAGGTAAGTACCCCCCACAGTCTGGGGAACACGGGGCAGGTAAGTACCCCCCCCCCCCCACAGTCTGGGGAACACGGGGCAGGTAAGTACCCCCACAGTCTGGGGAACACGGGGCAGGTAAGTACCCCCCCCCCCCCAGTCTGGGGAACACGGGGCAGGTAAGTACCCCCCCCCCCACAGTCTGGGGAACACGGGGCAGGTAAGTACCCCCCCCCCCCCCACAGTCTGGGGAACACGGGGCAGGTAAGTACCCCCCCCCCCCACAGTCTGGGGAACACGGGGCAGGTAAGTACCCCCCCCCCCACAGTCTGGGGAACACGGGGCAGGTAAGTACCCCCCCCCCCACAGTCTGGGGAACACGGGGCAGGTAAGTAACCCCCCCCCCCCCAGTCTGGGGAACACGGGGCAGGTAAGTAACCCCCCCCCCCCAGTCTGGGGAACACGGGGCAGGTAAGTACCCCCCCCCCCAGTCTGGGGAACACGGGGCAGGTAAGTACCCCCCCCCCACAGTCTGGGGAACACGGGGCAGGTAAGTACCCCCCCCCCCCCCCACAGTCTGGGGAACACGGGGCAGGTAAGTACCCCCCCCCCCCCCACAGTCTGGGGAACACGGGGCAGGTAAGTACCCCCCCCCCCCACAGTCTGGGGAACACGGGGCAGGTAAGTACCCCCCCCCCCCCCCACAGTCTGGGGAACACGGGGCAGGTAAGTACCCCCCCCCCCACAGTCTGGGGAAAACGGGGCAGGTAAGTACCCCCCCCCCCCAGTCTGGGGAACACGGGGCAGGTAAGTACCCCCCCCCCCCCCACCCACAGTCTGGGGAACACGGGGCAGGTAAGTACCCCCCCCCCCCCCCACAGTCTGGGGAACACGGGGCAGGTAAGTACCCCCCCCCAGTCTGGGGAACACGGGGCAGGTAAGTACCCCCCCCCCCCACAGTCTGGGGAACACGGGGCAGGTAAGTACCCCCCCCCCCACAGTCTGGGGAACACGGGGCAGGTAAGTACCCCCCCCCACAGTCTGGGGAACACGGGGCAGGTAAGTACCCCCCCCAGTCTGGGGAACACGGGGCAGGTAAGTACCCCCCCCAGTCTGGGGAACACGGGGCAGGTAAGTACCCCCCCCAGTCTGGGGAACACGGGGCAGGTAAGTACCCCCCCAGTCAGAGCGCACACACACGGAGCGTCAGGGTGCGCGCACACACACACACACACAGAATTACCTGCTTGGGCTGGCGCCACTCTGGGGGGGTGAGAGCGCTTCCAGAACATGTGGCTGTCCCTCCTGGCAAAACTGCTTAAACATGTGCTTGTCGTCCCCCGCCATCTTGCACGAGTAGCTCTCTATCCTGTCAGAGACAAATGGAGACAGACCAAGAGAGAGTGAGGCAGAGAGAGACACAGAGAGAGAGGCCCAAACCCTGAGAGAGACAGACAGGTTTAGTACATAGGGAAGGAGCAATGCCAAGTGACTAAGTGGCCCCTGTCCCGGATTCAGCCAGCCATTGTTTTATGGGAAAGCAAAGCCACTGACATAGTGTAGAGCAGAGCGCTGCGCGGGTTCAGCCAGCCATTGTTTTATGGGAAAGCAAAGCCACTGACATAGTGTAGAGCAGAGCGCTGCGCGGGTTCAGCCAACCATTGTTTTATGGGAAAGCAAAGCCACTGACATAGTGTAGAGCAGAGTGCTGCGCGGGTTCAGCCAACCATTGTTTTATGGGAAAGCAAAGCCACTGACATAGTGTAGAGCAGAGCGCTGCGCGGGTTCAGCCAGCCATTGTTTTATGGGAAAGCAAAGCCACTGACATAGTGTAGAGCAGAGCGCTGCGCAGGTTCAGCCAGCCATTGTTTTATGGGAAAGCAAAGCCGCTGACATAGTGTAGAGCAGAGCGCTGCGCGGGTTCAGCCAGCCATTGTTTTATGGGAAAGCAAAGCCGCTGACATAGTGTAGAGCAGAGCGCTGCGCGGGTTCAGCCATTGTTGTTCCAGGTTATATATTCCATATAATATTGGTTAAAATTGTTCTTCATTTTAAACATTGTATTGCTCTTGTTTCTTTGCACTACAATAAGGTATGTGCAGTGTGGATGGGAATTCATTTTCTTTCCAAACTATAGTCCGGCCCCCCAACAGTCTGAGGGACCCCTGGCCCCCTGTTTAAAAAGTTTGGGGACCCCTGCTCTAATCATCCCCTTCCCATCAGCACTAGTTACAGTATTGATAAAAGCAGCGTCTGTCTCCATTCTCTGACTGCTGAAACCATGCAGCCTCTGGGAAACTCCCCCTTTGTACATTAAAGGGTAAGTAAAGCTTTTATTTTCTATCAGTAAAATGACTCAAAACAGCCTCCAGAATGACCTGTGTCCCAGCAGCCTCTCTGCCCTGGTTCCTCAGTCAGAAGGTGTTTGTTTCCTTTGCTTCCTAGTGCAGAGTGAAGCCCCGCCCCCACTTCCTGTTCAGTTCTCTCTTCAATTGGGCTACCTGTAGTCCATTCAGAGAGCCTTCTGGGCCCGGAGCCAGCAGGAGCCAGTCTGGGCATTATTCTGGGCACGCCCGGAGCCAGCTGGAGCCAGTCTGGGCATTATTCTGGGCACGCCCGGAGCCAGCAGGAGCCAGTCTGGGCATTATTCTGGGCATGCCCGGAGCCAGTCTGGGCATTATTCTGGGCATGCCCGGAGCCAGCTGGAGCCAGTCTGGGCATTATTCTGGGCACGCCCGGAGCCAGCAGGAGCCAGTCTGGGCATTATTCTGGGCATGCCCGGAGCCAGTCTGGGCATTATTCTGGGCATGCCCGGAGCCAGCTGGAGCCAGTCTGGGCATTATTCTGGGCATGCCCGGAGCCAGCAGGAGCCAGTCTGGGCATTATTCTGGGCATGCCCGGAGCCAGCAGGAGCCAGTCTGGGCATTATTCTGGGCATGCCCGGAGCCAGTCTGGGCATTATTCTGGGCATGCCCGGAGCCAGCAGGAGCCAGTCTGGGCATGCCCGGAGCCAGTCTGGGCATTATTCTGGGCATGCCCGGAGCCAGTCTGGGCATTAGCAGGGGTTTTTTTTTTTATGAGAGACCCGAACAGGAAGTGGGGGTGGGGCCTCACTCTGCACAAGGAAGCAAAGGAAAGGGTTAACTTCTAACTGAGGAACCAGGGCAGAGAGGCTGCTGGGACCAAGGCAGGTCATTCTGGAGGCTGTTTAGAGTAATTTTACTGATAGAAAAAAAAAAAAGGTTAACTTATTCTTTAAAGAACAGCCAATCACTGACTGTGGCATTGTAAGCAGCAGTCCTGCCCTGCTTTATGGCTGAGATTCTAGCTATCTGTATAACAGAGCATTCTGTCACAGTGGCACAGATCCTATCTGATCCCCCCCCCATTGTAAGCAGCAGTCCTGCCCTGCTTTATGGCTGAGATTCTAGCTATCTGTATAACAGAGCATTCTGTCACAGTGGCACAGATCCTATCTGATCCCCCCATTGTAAGCAGCAGTCCTGCCCTGCTTTATGGCTGAGATTCTAGCTATCTGTATAACAGAGCATTCTGTCACAGTGGCACAGATCCTATCTGATCCCCCCCCCCATTGTAAGCAGCAGTCCTGCCCTGCTTTATGGCTGAGATTCTAGCTATCTGTATAACAGAGCATTCTGTCACAGTGGCACAGATCCTATCTGATCCCCCCCCCCCCCCCCCCATTGTAAGCAGCAGTCCTGCCCTGCTTTATGGCTAAGATTCTAGCTATCTGTATAACAGAGCATTCTGTCACAGTGGCACAGATCCTATCTGATCCCCCCATTGTAAGCAGCAGTCCTGTCCTGCTTTATGGCTGAGATTCTAGCTATGTGTATAACAGAGCATTCTGTCACAGTGGCACAGATCCTATCTGATCCCCCCATTGTAAGCAGCAGTCCTGCCCTGCTTTATGGCTGAGATTCTAGCTATGTGTATAAAAGCCCCAGACACAGGAGTTGGGAGAAGGAGCTGACACACCAACCTGCCTATAATGTGCGCATCGCCCGTTTCCACGCACAGCTGGAAGTTTACAGCTTCAAAATGTGAATTCTCTAGAAGTTTCATGTTGAAGGTTCCTGAAGTAAAATATCTGCAGGTGTAGAAATGGGGTAAATGAAGAGTCAGATAACTGCACTTTAGATACACACACAGCCCTGTATTTACCTACATACATTACACACACACCTACATACACACACACACCTACATACAGTACATACATACACCTACATACACGTACATACAGTACACACACACACCTACATACAGTACATACATTACACACACACCTACATACACGTACATACAGTACATACATTACACACACACACACCTACATACAGTACATACATACAGTACATACACGTACATACAGTACATACATTACACACACACCTACATACACGTACATACAGTACATACATTACACACACACACACCTACATACAGTACATACACGTACATACAGTACATACATTACACACACACCTACATACACGTACATACAGTACATACATTACACACACACACACCTACATACAGTACATACATATAGTACATACACGTACATACAGTACATACATTACACACACACCTACATACACGTACATACAGTACATACATTACACACACACGTACCTGCACAGAGAGGGCAGAGCTGCTGCCTGTAGAAGCCCCACAGTAGCACAGAGTGGGATTAATGGGTCGGCCTGGCTCTCTGCTCAGGTTCCATCACAACTTGCCCAGAACTTGTTGGGGTGCAGTTCCCAGCGCCGGCCCAGCTCATCTCTGCTCCAGCACAGCCCCCCTCTCTCTCTCAGTGATGGGAATGTCTGTAAGATTCATATGTATTAGTCCATCCAGTTATTCATGTGGCACCAACACTAACTGCCCCCCCCCCCCACATGTACAACAGGGATAATGAGTAGTCTGGGGTAACTGTGGCACAAGGAGGGGCAGCTACAGGGGCATTCTGGGGGGTAAATAAGGAGCCACAGGGGCATTCTGGGGGGTAAATAAGGAGGCACAGGGGCATTCTGGGGGGTAAATAAGGAGGCACAGGGGCATTCTGGGGGGTAAATAAGGAGGCACAGGGGCATTCTGGGGGGTAAATAAGGAGGCACAGGGGCATTCTGGGGGGTAAATAAGGAGGCACAGGGGCATTCCGGGGTAAATAAGGAGGCACAGGGGCATTCCGGGGGTAAATAAGGAGGCACAGGGGCATTCTGGGGGTAAATAAGGAGGCACAGGGGCATTCTGGGGGGTAAATAAGGAGGCACAGGGGCATTCTGGGGGGTAAATAAGGAGGCACAGGGGCATTCTGGGGGGTAAATAAGGAGGCACAGGGGCATTCTGGGGGGTAAATAAGGAGGCACAGGGGCATTCCGGGGGTAAATAAGGAGGCACAGGGGCATTCCGGGGGTAAATAAGGAGGCACAGGGGCATTCCGGGGGTAAATAAGGAGGCACAGGGGCATTCCGGGGGTAAATAAGGAGGCACAGGGGCATTCTGGGGGTAAATAAGGAGGCACAGGGGCATTCTGGGGGTAAATAAGGAGGCACAGGGGCATTCTGGGGGTAAATAAGGAGGCACAGGGGCATTCCGGGGGTAAATAAGGAGGCACAGGGTAGAGGAAGGGTAAAGGGGCGGGTACAAGGTGGGAGTAACTAGGCTACAGGCAGGGTAATGCCTCTGTACCTGGGGGGGGGGGGGGACCTGCAGCAACCGCCCTGCCTTCCCAAGTCTGAACTGACAGCAGGGGGGCGGGGATCCCAGTAAGTGCAGCCCCCCGGCAGTACCACCCCCCCCAACACAGGCCCCCCGGCAGCCCCACCCCCCCAAACACGGGCCCCCCTAAACACAGCCCCCGGCAGCCCCGCCTCTCCCCCCCCAAACACGGGCCCCCCTAAACACAGCCCCCGGCAGCCCCGCCTCTCCCCCCCCAAACACGGGCCCCCCTAAACACAGCCCTCGGCAGCCCCGCCTCTCCCCCCCCAAACACGGCCCCCCTAAACACAGCCCCCGGCAGCCCCGCCTCTCCCCCCCAAACACGGGCCCCCCTAAACACAGCCCCCGGCAGCCCCGCCTCTCCCCCCCCAAACACGGGCCCCCCTAAACACAGCCCCCGGCAGCCCCGCCTCTCCCCCCCCAAACACGGGCCCCCCTAAACACAGCCCCCGGCAGCCCCGCCTCTCCCCCCCCAAACACGGGCCCCCCTAAACACAGCCCCCGGCAGCCCCGCCTCTCCCCCCCCAAACACGGGCCCCCCTAAACACAGCCCCCGGCAGCCCCACCCCCCAAACACAGCCCCCGGCAGCCCCACCCCCCAAACACAGCCCCCGGCAGCCTCCCCCCCCCAAACACGGCCCCCGGCAGTACCGCCTCCCCCAACACAGACCCCCGGCTGCCCCCACCCCCCCAACACGGCCCCCCGGCTGCCCCCACCCCCCCAACACGGCCCCCCGGCTGCCCCCACCCCCCCAACACGGCCCCCGGCAGCCCCCACCAACACAGGCCCCCCCGGCAGCCCCCACCAACACAGGCCCCCCCGGCAGCCCCCACCAACACAGGCCCCCCGGCTGCCCCACAGGCCGTTACCTCCCACAGAGCAGTCCCCGCAGCCTCCGCTCTTGCGAAAATAACAACGTCACAAGTCTCCTCACGCCTGCACGTAAGCGCGGTGACGCAACACGTAACAGCCTTGTGGGAGCGACCACAAGGCGGAAAAAGCTGGGAAGTGGTAGCTCCGCCCACAATCTATTTCCTCTGTTTGCGCCTCCCACTTCTGACAGAGAACAAATAAATAAAGGCTTGTGTGTTGGTGCCCCGCCCCCTGTGTCCCGGTACTGCCCGGTATTGCCCTAGCAGCAAGCTGTGCCCGGGGCAGTGAATCGCACAGTCAGTGCCAGTGGGGCTCTTACACAGCGCAGCCCTGTGTGCCCAAAGCGCTGCCCAATCCCGTACCGGCCGCTAATCCCGCCCAACGGCTGAACCATGCTGGACAAATAGAAATGCGGGGCAGGTGCATCAACAGTGTGTGACCACGCCCCCTAGTAGCCACGCCCATTGCACACAATTAGGCAGGTTATGTGAAGTCTGAACCCGTTTGTGGGGGTTTGGGCTCTTGTTTTATGTGTTATTATAACTTTGCTAATGAAGTTGCCCTTTAATGTGTGAGTCTCAGTTCCCCCAAGAGACCTGTTTAGCTTATTAGTTACACTTGTATCTCAGTGCAGGGGGGAGTATTCTGGGCCAAAAGCCCCCTTATCTTATTGTGTTTGGGGAACTTTGTACCTGTAACCCCTATTTGGCTGTAGAACAGTCGCAGCACGGCTCGTGTAGGTTAGAGCACGGGGTACCTGCCACTCAGTCCTTCAGGATGGGCCTTCCCTATATGGAAGTAACCAGGGTGTAGTGCAACTACAACTCACTGTAGCTGTGTGCAGTGCAGATTAGAAATAATGGGCACCAGAAGGTTCTTGCAGTTAAACAAATAATAACGGGGTTTATTGTCAGAGACAATCAAATGAAGGGTAATAATACTCATATACAGATGTTAAATGATAGTACACTCTGAGGAACAAGAGAGGATGCACCCCGGTTTATCCAACCTCTTTGGGAGTCTGGGCAGAGTAAATCCAGCCGGCCAGCCCTATGGCACCCCTATGGGGGCAGTCTGGATAGATACCTCAGGCTGATAGCCCCTAGCTTGAGAGTCCTACAGCCGACTGTGGAACAGGGTTAGGTACTGCCTGTCTCCTATGCCTTACCCGTGGCCCTAGGCTGAGTGCCTGTATGGAAGTGTAATACCTAAGCGGCGGGGACGCCCGCCTCTCCATCCGCGCCGATGCGTGTCCTCTGCTGCTCTGGCGCGCGAAGGTGCGCACACATCCTTTTAAAGGCCGGCGCGCGCATGACGTCATCGCGCTGGCGTCAAATTCAAATATTTAAAGGTCCCTCTAGGTATTTTCAGTGCCCAACTTCAATTTCGCCTCCTGGTTCTTGTTTTCTTCTATTTTGTCTCTGATTCGTGTTTTGACCCTTTCCTGATCCTGACTTTGCTGACTGCCGCCTGTATTGATCTTCTGCCTGTTTTTTGACTATGATTCCAGAATCTGACCTTGTACTGCGCTGCCCGTTTGGTTTGACCTCAGCCTGATCACTTCGTCTCTTTTATCCCAAATTCTGCATAACGCTAGGTTCCCTTGCCTGCTCAGAACATTTGCCCTGGTCCTCTCACAATAAGTCCTGGCGGCACCCGAGTAGCGGAGGGCTCCTCCCGAAGTGAAAGGTGGCTGTTATAGGCAGAAGAGTGAGCTCAGACAGGGACCTCGGCTTTTGTTCTGGGTTTGGGATACCATGCGTGACAGGAAGGTACTTCCAGCTACTTTCCTTGGTGGAGCCAAAACTGCTTCCTTCCCTCTCTATCTCAGAGAGTGCTCTTACAAGAGTAACTATATAACTGGTGCTCATTCACAGGGGTCCCTGTCCCCGACTTCACTAGAGTATAGGATGGGTACTCTAGGGCAATAAGGCTTTACTGGCGCCCTGTCGATCCTGGACTCAGAGGCAGCCAAAGAGGAAGCCCCACCCCTTTGCTAAGCACTATATTGGGGTGCAAAGGGTGGAGTCAACCTGTAAATCAATAAGGTATAAGTGCATAACTATAAACTGATACATGGGTCTTTGTCCAGTAACAGCATGAACTAAGGAAGTTGTAGGGTTTAAAGCCAAAAAGGCAGATTAACCCTAAAGATCCCTACATATCTTTCTCTGGAGCTCAGTGCAGGGGATCAAAGGGAAATGAGGGGCTTTTCTATAAGGATCCCGGACTGCGGCCTCAGCTGTTACAGTCAGGAGGGATGAGACAGTATTATCTATGGTGGGACTGATACCTTCAAATGGCTGCTGGGGGTCAGTACCGGCAGCTATCTGTAGGTATCGCCTTATATTACGCTGTTGGGGGTCAGTGCCGGCAGCTATCTGTAGGTATCGCCTTATATAACGCTGTTGGGGGTCAGTGCCGGCAGCTATCTGTATGTATCACCTTATATAACGCTGTTGGGGGTCAGTGCCGGCAGCTATGTGTATGTATCACCTTATATAACGCTGTTGGGGGTCAGTGCCGGCAGCTATCTGTAGGTATTGCCTTATATAAAGCTGTTGGGGGTCAGTGCCGGCAGCTATCTGTAGGTATTGCCTTATATAAAGCTGTTGGGGGTCAGTGCCGGCAGCTATCTGTAGGTATTGCCTTATATAACACTGTTGGGGGTCAGTGCCGGCAGCTATCTGTATGTATCACCTTATATAACGCTGTTGGGGGTCAGTGCCGGCAGCTATGTGTATGTATCACCTTATATAACGCTGTTGGGGGTCAGTGCCGGCAGCTATCTGTAGGTATTGCCTTATATAAAGCTGTTGGGGGTCAGTGCCGGCAGCTATCTGTAGGTATTGCCTTATATAAAGCTGTTGGGGGTCAGTGCCGGCAGCTATCTGTAGGTATTGCCTTATATAACACTGTTGGGGGTCAGTGCCGGCAGCAAAGTGGATCTAAAAAGTCTAATATGACCTATAAACTGTACCACTCAATTGAAAAACAAACTGAAATCTTTTAGGTGGAGGGAAGAAAAGCAAAAAAACTAAAATAATGTGGGTGCATAAGTGTGCACCCCCTTACACTAATACTTTGCTGATGTTATTGCAGCACTCAGGCTGTGTGGGTATGAGCCTATCCGCTTGGCACATTGTGACTCGGCAAGATTTGCCCACTCTTCTTTGCAGAAACAAATCTGTCCGATTGCGGGGGCATCTCCTGGGCACAGCCCTCTCCAGATCACCCCACAGATTTTCAATGGGATTCAGGTCTGGGCTCTGGCTGGGCCTTTCCAGAACTTTCATCCTCTTCCGGTGAAGCCATTCCTTTGTGCGTCTGGATGTATGCTTTGGCTCGTTGTCATGCTGAGAGATGCAGTTCCTCCTCATGTTCAGCTCTAGCAGAAGCCTGAAGGGTTTGTGCCAATAGTGACTGTTATTTGGAACTGTTCCCTATAATTCCCTCTATCTAACTAAGGCCCCAGTTCCAGCTGCAGGCAAACAGCCCCATGATGCTGCCCCACTGTGGGTATGGGGTTCTTTTGGTAATTGGAACTGTTCCCTATAATTCCCTCTATCTAACTAAGGCCCCAGTTCCAGCTGCAGGCAAACAGCCCCATGATGCTGCCCCACCCTGCCCCACTGTGGGTATGGGGTTCTTTTGGTAATTGGAACTGTTCCCTATAATTCCCTCTATCTAACTAAGGCCCCAGTTCCAGCTGCAGGCAAACAGCCCCATGATGCTGCCCCACTGTGGGTATGGGGTTCTTTTGGTAATTGGAACTGTTCCCTATAATTCCCTCTATCTAACTAAGGCCCCAGTTCCAGCTGCAGACAAACAGCCCCATGATGCTGCCCCACTCTGCCCCACTGTGGGTATGGGGTTCTTTTGGTAATTGGAACTGTTCCCTATAATTCCCTCTATCTAACTAAGGCCCCAGTTCCAGCTGCAGACAAACAGCCCCATGATGCTGCCCCACCCTGCCCCACTGTGGGTATGGGGTTCTTTTGGTTCCATCAGACCAAAACACCTTTCCCACATGCTTTTGGGAGACTTCAGACAAATTTTTGCCTATATGTAGCCTGGCTTGGATGTTTCTCTGGGTAAGAGAAGGCTTTCCCCTTGCCAATCTAGCCCATAGCTCAGACATATGGGGAATATGGGAGATTGTTGGCACAGGTACCACACAGCCAGTACTTGCCAGATATTCCTGCCTGTAATGTTGCTGTAGGCCTCTCGGTACCTCCCTCACCAGTTTTCTTCTCGTCTTTTCATCCATTTTGGAGGGACGGCCAGTTCTTGGTAATGTCACTGTCACTTGGGAAGCTCTCTGGGTTCCATGGTATATCTAATGCCTTGGGAATGCCTTTGTACCTTCCCCTGACTGATATCGTGTAACAATGAGACCCCTTGGGTGCTTGGGAAGCTCTCTGGGTTCCATGGTATATCTAATGCCTTGGGAATGCCTTTGTACCTTCCCCTGACTGATATCGTGTAACAATGAGACCCCTCGGGTGCTTGGGAAGCTCTCTGGGTTCCATGGTATCTCTAATGCCTTGGGAATGCCTTTGTACCTTCCCCTGACTGATATCGTGTAACAATGAGATCCCTCGGGTGCTTGGGAAGCTCTCTGGGTTCCATGGTATCTCTAATGCCTTGGGAATGCCTTTGTACCTTCCCCTGACTGATATCGTGTAACAATGAGACCCCTCGGATGCTTGGGAAGCTCTCTGGGTTCCATGGTATATCTAATGCCTTGGGAATGCCTTTGTACCTTCCCCTGACTGATATCGTGTAACAATGAGACCCCTCGGATGCTTGGGAAGCTCTCTGGGTTCCATGGTATATCTAATGCCTTGGGAATGCCTTTGTACCTTCCCCTGACTGATATCGTGTAACGAGATCCCTCGGATGCTTGGGAAGCTCTCTGGGTTCCATGGTATATCTAATGCCTTGGGAATGCCTTTGTACCTTCCCCTGACTGATATCGTGTAACAATGAGACCCCTCGGGTGCTTGGGAAGCTCTCTGGGTTCCATGGTATCTCTAATGCCTTGGGAATGCCTTTGTACCTTCCCCTGACTGATATCGTGTAACAATGAGACCCCTCGGATGCTTGGGAAGCTCTCTGGGTTCCATGGTATCTCTAATGCCTTGGGAATGCCTTTGTACCTTCCCCTGACTGATATTGTGTAACAATGAGACCCCTCGGGTGCTTGGGAAGCTCTCTGGGTTCCATGGTATCTCTAATGCCTTGGGAATTCCTTTGTACCTTCCCCTGACTGATATCGTGTAACAATGAGATCCCTCGGATGCTTGGGAAGCTCTCTGGGTTCCATGGTATATCTAATTCCTTGGGAATGCCTTTGTACCTTCCCCTGACTGATATTGTGTAACAATGAGACCCCTCGGGTGCTTGGGAAGCTCTCTGGGTTCCATGGTATCTCTAATGCCTTGGGAATGCCTTTGTACTTTCCCCTGACTGATATCGTGTAACAATGAGACCCCTCGGGTGCTTGGGGAGCTCTCTGGGTTCCATGGTATCTCTAATGCCTTGGGAATGCCTTTGTACCTTCCCCTGACTGATATCGTGTAACAATGAGATCCCTCGGGTGCTTGGGAAGCTCTCTGGGTTCCATGGTATATCTAATGCCTTGGGAATGCCTTTGTACCTTCCCCTGACTGATATCGTGTAACAATGAGACCCCTCGGGTGCTTGGGAAGCTCTCTGGGTTCCATGGTATATCTAAGCTTGGGAAGCTCTCTGGGTTCCATGGTATATCTAATGCCTTGGGAATGCCTTTGTACTTTCCCCTGACTGATATCGTGTAACAATGAGACCCCTCGGGTGCTTGGGGAGCTCTCTGGGTTCCATGGTATATCTAAGCTTGGGGAGCTCTCTGGGTTCCATGGTATATCTAAGCTTGGGGAGCTCTCTGGGTTCCATGGTATATCTAAGCTTGGGGAGCTCTCTGGGTTCCATGGTATATCTAAGCTTGGGGAGCTCTCTGGGTTCCATGGTATATCTAAGCTTGGGGAGCTCTCTGGGTTCCATGGTATATCTAAGCTTGGGGAGCTCTCTGGGTTCCATGGTATATCTAAGCTTGGGGAGCTCTCTGGGTTCCATGGTATATCTAAGCTTGGGGAGCTCTCTGGGTTCCATGGTATATCTAAGCTTGGGGAGCTCTCTGGGTTCCATGGTATATCTAAGCTTGGGGAGCTCTCTGGGTTCCATGGTATATCTAAGCTTGGGGAGCTCTGGGGACCGGGGCTGTTGCCGTGGGAAAGACCAACTAGAGCAGCGGAACTGTATTTGGGGTTCATCGGAGGCATTACATGAGGGCAGGTGTATGTGACTCCTATTGAACATGATTGTGATTGATTCATTCTGAGCTACATCCCCAGTTAGAAGAGGGGGCGCACACTTATGCACCCACATTATTTTAGTTTTTTTTGCTTTTCCTCCACCTAAATGATTTGTTTGTTTTCCAATTGAGCGGTAGTTTATAGGTCCCATTAAAGGTGGGAAACAGTTCTGAAATGATTTATCTTTGTCCCATTTCCGTACAGCACAGGAACCTATCATTTTACCAGGGGGGTGTAGACTTTTTATATCCCCTGTATGATTGACAGCTGGGATATTTATATAATGGGAATGGGTGGGTTAATATGAAAATGAGTTTGGGTTTCATGATTCAATTAAAAAGGGCTTTTATGTCTGGGTGACAGGTCCCTTTTAATAACCCCCCCAATAGCGCCCACCCTGCCGATACAGCCAACCTTCCCCCCATAACACCCCTGGCCCCCACCCCCCCATTAATCCCCACTGGCCCATAAATATATATCTATATATAAAAGAAAAGCACAAAGCCCAGGTTCAGTTCTATCTATAAGTGTATTGAGCATTTCCGTGCAATGAAGGGACAGGGGAGCAGTAGGAATACTGGTACTGGTACTGGCCCACTTTACAGCAATTATCACATTTGCAGACAATGGATTAACCCCTCGGTGCAGAACATACATCACTGCACTAATAACCAATAAGCAGAAGGTTCCCCCCACCCAATCACCGCTGATCTGTAGAACTGGCCCAATTCGGTGCCGGCCCGGTGCCACGGAGCCTTTATTAGAGCATTAGCAGGAACAGTGCATTATGGGCCAGAAAAACATTTTAATTTCAGATTTTCCCATTGACTTCAATTGGGGCTCAGTGGGCAGCGCAACATGTACACGGGCACAGGAACCCCCAACCTACGGCTGATACAGTACAGGATAAAGTGGCACCGTGACGGCTGAAAGTGACCGGAGAGCCCCAAACTGTGACAGTGAATGTTGGGGTTGCAGTGGGCGGTGCCACTGAAGCCATGCCCCCGCAGCGCTCATACCCGGGCCGTGCAGGGGGGGGGGGGGGGAGAAGCCGGACTAATGCATTCACATTTAGGGATTCTTAGTGTGAGTGTCTGTCTGAGCGTCTGTCTGTGTCTCTACATGTATGTGTCTGTCTGTCTGTCTGTGTCTCTACATGTCTGTCTGTCTGTCTGTGTGAGTGTGAGCGTCTGTCTGAGCGTCTGTCTGTGTCTATACATGTGTCTGTCTGAGCGTCTGTCTGTGTCTATACATGTGTCTGTCTGAGCGTCTGTCTGTGTCTATACATGTGTCTGTCTGAGCGTCTGTCTGAGCATCTGTCTGTCTCTCTCCATATGTCTGTCTCTCTCCATATGTCTGTCTGTCTGTGTGAAGTTTCCTGTGTTTGGTTCCTGTATATTTAATGAGTCTTCATTTGTCCGTAACATAAATAATTGTACAACTACACACACTCACACTCGCCTACATACACACTCACCCTCACACTCACACAGAAAAGAATGCAATGTTACCCAGTGTACGTAGTAGCTGGAGTCTGTGCTACCTCTACAGTAGAGCTGGGGAAAGGGGCGGAGTATTCGGGAGGGGGAGGAGCACAATTACTGCTAGAGAGAGACCCAATCAGCCTGGAGCTAATGAACACAGCGGGTAAGAGAGGGGGTGACTAGGGCTGGAATCATGAGAAGAGGGGGTGACAGCGCCCCAATAGGAACCCCCGGGATCATTGCTTTGCCTTCCCAATAATGGCCAGGATGTACAGGAAGATATTGATGATATCCGTGTAGAGATTGAGAGCAGCAAAAACATATTCCTCTGGGCTGAGAGACAGCTGCTTGTTCCCCAGGATCATCTGCGTGTCCACAGCCAGGAACTATGGGAGAAACACAGACTGGTAAGCATTGCCCAGCTTCCTGCCCCTTCCAACTGCCCCCTTATGGCAGCAGCACCTTCCTGCCCCTCCCAACTGCCCCCTTATGGCAGCAGCAGCAGCTTCCTGCCCCTTCCAACTGCCCCCTTATGGCAGCAACTTCCTGCCCCTTCCAACTGCCCCCTTATGGCAGCAGCACCTTCCTGCCCCTTCCAACTGCCCCCTTATGGCAGCAGCTTCCTGCCCCTTCCAACTGCCCCCTTATGGCAGCAGCAGCAGCTTCCTGCCCCTTCCAACTGCCTCCTTATGGCAGCAGCAGCTTCCTGCCCCTTCCAACTGCCCCCTTATGGCGGCAGCAGCAGCTTCCTGCCCCTTCCAACTGCCCCCTTATGGCAGCAGCAGCAGCAGCTTCCTGCCCCTTCCAACTGCCCCCTTATGGCAGCAGCAGCAGCTTCCTGCCCCTTCCAACTGCCCCCTTATGGCAGCAGCAGCAGCTTCCTGCCCCTTCCAACTGCCCCCTTATGGCAGCAGCAGCAGCTTCCTGCCCCTTCCAACTGCCCCCTTATGGCGGCAGCAGCAGCAGCTTCCTGCCCCTTCCAACTGCCCCCTTATGGCGGCAGCAGCAGCAGCTTCCTGCCCCTTCCAACTGCCCCCTTATGGCGGCAGCAGCAGCAGCTTCCTGCCCCTTCCAACTGCCCCCTTATGGCGGCAGCAGCAGCAGCTTCCTGCCCCTTCCAACTGCCCCCTTATGGCGGCAGCAGCAGCAGCTTCCTGCCCCTTCCAACTGCCCCCTTATGGCGGCAGCAGCAGCAGCTTCCTGCCCCTTCCAACTGCCCCCTTATGGCGGCAGCAGCTTCCTGCCCCTTCCAACTGTCCCCTTATACCAACTCCTGACCTAAATACATATTGCCAAAGTTTGGTGCAGGAAAAATGCACTGGCGCTGTTGCCATGGTTTGGGCCCCTGGGTACCATGCCATTCCCGGCAATTCTGTCCCCCAACCCAACTGAACCTCTAAGGGATTCTCTGCTGCACTCTCTCACCCGGGGGTCTATCCGTTAGAGTGCCTCTGCTGGACTCTCTCACCCGGGGGTCTATCCGCTAGAGTGCCTCTGCTGGACTCTCTCACCCGGGGGTCTATCCGTTAGAGTGCCTCTGCTGGACTCTCTCACCCGGGGGTCTATCCGTTAGAGTGCCTCTGCTGGCCCCAGGGTATGAGGAACCCCCTAACAATCCTTTCTTGGTGCTTTATGGACCCTTCTGCTGCCGGCTATTGCCCCCAATCAGGCACGGCGTGTTTCCTTTATACCCCGGCCCTGCCCCGGGCGCACGGCGTGTTTCCTTTATACCCCGGCCCTGCCCCGGGCGCACGGCGCGTTTCCTTTATACCCCGGCCCTGCCCCGGGCGCACGGCGTGTTTCCTTTATACCCCGGCCCTGCCCCGGGCGCACGGCGTGTTTCCTTTATACCCCGGCCCTGCCCCAGGCACACGGCGCGTTTCCTTTATACCCCGGCCCTGCCCCGGGCACACGGCGCGTTTCCTTTATACCCCGGGCGCACGGCGCGTTTCCTTTATACCCCGGGCACACGGCGCGTTTCCTTTATACCCCGGGCACACGGCGCGTTTCCTTTATACCCCGGCCCTGCCCCGGGCACACGGCGCGTTTCCTTTATACCCCGGCCCTGCCCCGGGCACACGGCGCGTTTCCTTTATACCCCGGGCACACGGCGCGTTTCCTTTATACCCCGGCCCTGCCCCAGGCACACGGCGTTAGGGACTTACACATGTAAAGAGCAGGGCCCCGAGAGAGGCATACACAATCTGCAGGATCTTGTTCCGAATGAAGATGCAGAGAATGGAGAAGATGAGCAGCACAATCAGGCTGACGAGCAGGACTCCCATACACGAGGTGAAGTCGTACTTTGTCTGGAAGGAACAGAGGGAGTCAGACTGGGAGACTGGGACTGGGAGATGGGTACTGTGCCCAGAGACAGGCAACAACTGCCAGACTTATGCCATAAACTGAATAACCGTGTCACAAAGAAACACAAACCGATTGTTTTATTCACCATAATATGTGGCTCAAATCAAGCTCCCCATGTCCAAAAGGCACCAAACCCTTTCCCTTCCCAACAGGGATAAATTACATCATTATATCATCTCAGGTAAACTATACTGTGTAGCACTCTGGGAAGGAGGGAATGTTTGGGGAACAGAAGGGTTGGGGGGGTCAGTAGCACTCTAGGAAGGAGGGAATGTGTGGGGAACAGAAGGGTTGGGGGGGTCAGTAGCACTCTGGGAAGGAGGGAATGTTTGGGGAACAGAAGGGTTGGGGGGGTCAGTAGCACTCTAGGAAGGAGGGAATGTGTGGGGAACAGAAGGGTTGGGGCGGGTCAGTAGCACTCTGGGAAGAAGGGAATGTTTGGGGAACAGAAGGGTTGGGGGGGGGGTCAGTAGCACTCTGGGAAGAAGGGAATGTTTGGGGAACAGAAGGGTTGGGGGGGGGGTCAGTAGCACTCTGGGAAGAAGGGAATGTTTGGGGAACAGAAGGGTTGGGGGGGGTCAGTAGCACTCTGGGAAGAAGGGAATGTTTGGGGAACAGAAGGGTTGGGGGGGTCAGTAGCACTCTGGGAAGAAGGGAATGTGTGGGGAACAGAAGGGTTGGGGGGTCAGTAGCACTCTAGGAAGGAGGGAATGTGTGGGGAACAGAAGGGTTGGGGGGTCAGTAGCACTCTAGGAAGGAGGGAATGTGTGGGGAACAGAAGGGTTGGGGGGGTCAGTAGAAGGCTAGGAAGGAGGGAATGTGTGGGGAACAGAAGGGTTGGGGCGGGTCAGTAGAAGGCTAGGAAGGAGGGAATGTGTGGGGAACAGAAGGGTTGGGGGGGTCAGTAGCACTCTGGGAAGGAGGGAATGTGTGGGGAACAGAAGGGTTGGGGGGGTCAGTAGCACTCTGGGAAGGAGGGAATGTGTGGGGAACAGAAGGGTTGGGGGGGTCAGTAGCACTCTGGGAAGGAGGGAATGTGTGGGGAACAGAAGGGTTGGGGGGGGTCAGTAGCACTCTGGGAAGGAGGGAATGTGTGGGGAACAGAAGGGTTGGGGGGTCAGTAGCACTCTGGGAAGGAGGGAATGTGTGGAGAACAGAAGGGTTGGGGCGGGTCAGTAGAAGGCTAGGAAGAAGGGAATGGGGAACAGAAGGGTTGGGGCAGGTCAGTAGAAGGCTAGGAAGGAGGGAATGGGGAACAGAAGGGTTGGGGGGGTCAGTAGCACTCTGGGAAGGAGGGAATGGGGAACAGAAGGGTTGGGGGGGTCAGTAGAAGGCTAGGAAGGAGGGAATGGGGAACAGAAGGGTTGGGGCGGGTCAGTAGAAGGCTAGGAAGGAGGGAATGGGGAACAGAAGGGTTGGGGGGGGTCAGTAGAAGGCTAGGAAGGAGGGAATGGGGAACAGAAGGGTTGGGGCGGGTCAGTAGAAGGCTAGGAAGGAGGGAATGGGGAACAGAAGGGTTGGGGGGGGGTCAGTAGAAGGCTAGGAAGGAGGGAATGGGGAACAGAAGGGTTGGGGGGGGGTCAGTAGAAGGCTAGGAAGGAGGGAATGGGGAACAGAAGGGTTGGGGGGGTCAGTAGAAGGCTAGGAAGGAGGGAATGGGGAACAGAAGGGTTGGGGCGGGTCAGTAGAAGGCTAGGAAGGAGGGAATGGGGAACAGAAGGGTTGGGGCGGGTCAGTAGAAGGCTAGGAAGGAGGGAATGGGGAACAGAAGGGTTGGGGGGGGTCAGTAGAAGGCTAGGAAGGAGGGAATGGGGAACAGAAGGGTTGGGGCGGGTCAGTAGAAGGCTAGGAAGGAGGGAATGGGGGAACAGAAGGGTTGGGGGGGGTCAGTAGAAGGCTAGGAAGGAGGGAATGGGGAACAGAAGGGTTGGGGCGGGTCAGTAGAAGGCTAGGAAGGAGGGAATGTGTGGGGAACAGAAGGGTTGGGGGGGGGGTCAGTAGAAGGCTAGGAAGGAGGGAATGGGGAACAGAAGGGTTGGGGCGGGTCAGTAGAAGGCTAGGAAGGAGGGAATGGGGAACAGAAGGGTTGGGGCGGGTCAGTAGAAGGCTAGGAAGGAGGGAATGGGGAACAGAAGGGTTGGGGCGGGTCAGTAGAAGGCTAGGAAGGAGGGAATGTGTGGGGAACAGAAGGGTTGGGGCGGGTCAGTAGTATTCTAGGAAGGAGGGAATGTGTGGGGAACAGAAGGGTTGGGGCGGGTCAGTAGCACTCTAGGAAGGAGGGAATGTGTGGGGAACAGAAGGGTTGGGGCGGGTCAGTAGAAGGCTAGGAAGGAGGGAATGGGAACAGTAGAAGGTTAGGAAGGAGGGAATGTGTGGGGAACAGAAGGGTTGGGGCGGGTCAGTAGAAGGCTAGGAAGGAGGTAATGTGTGGGGAACAGAAGGGTTGGGGGGGAACAGAAGGGTTGGGGGGGAACAGAAGGGTTGGGGGGGTCAGTAGAAGGCAAGGAAGGAGGGAATGGGGAACAGAAGGGTTGGGGCGGGTCAGTAGAAGGCTAGGAAGGAGGGAATGTGTGGGGAACAGAAGGGTTGGGGCGGGGTCAGTAGAAGGCTAGGAAGGAGGGAATGGGGAACAGAAGGGTTGGGGCGGGTCAGTAGAAGGCTAGGAAGGAGGGAATGTGTGGGGAACAGAAGGGTTGGGGCGGGTCAGTAGTATTCTAGGAAGGAGGGAATGTGTGGGGAACAGAAGGGTTGGGGGGGTCAGTAGCACTCTAGGAAGGAGGGAATGTGTGGGGAACAGAAGGGTTGGGGCGGGTCAGTAGAAGGCTAGGAAGGAGGGAATGGGGAACAGAAGGGTTGGGGCGGGTCAGTAGAAGGCTAGGAAGGAGGGAATGGGGAACAGAAGGGTTGGGGCGGGTCAGTAGAAGGCTAGGAAGGAGGGAATGTGTAGGGAACAGAAGGGTTGGGTTGGGGCGGGTCAGTAGCAATCTAGGAATGGGGAACAGAAGGGTTGGGGGGAACAGAAGGGTTGGGGGGGTCAGTAGAAGGCAAGGAAGGAGGGAATGGGGAACAGAAGGGTTGGGGCGGGTCAGTAGAAGGCTAGGAAGGAGGTAATGTGTGGGGAACAGAAGGGTTGGGGGGAACAGAAGGGTTGGGGGGGTCAGTAGAAGGCTAGGAAGGAGGGAATGGGGAACAGAAGGGTTGGGGCGGATCAGTAGAAGGCTAGGAAGGAGGGAATGTGTGGGGAACAGAAGGGTTGGGGGGGTCAGTAGAAGGCTAGGAAGGAGGGAATGTGTGGGGAACAGAAGGGTTGGGGGGGGTCAGTAGAAGGCTAGGAAGGAGGGAATGGGGAACAGAAGGGTTGGGGCGGGTCAGTAGAAGGCTAGGAAGGAGGGAATGGGGAACAGAAGGGTTGGGGCGGGTCAGTAGAAGGCTAGGAAGGAGGGAATGGGGAACAGAAGGGTTGGGGGGGTCAGTAGAAGGCTAGGAAGGAGGGAATGGGGAACAGAAGGGTTGGGGCGGGTCAGTAGAAGGCTAGGAAGGAGGGAATGGGGAACAGAAGGGTTGGGGCGGGTCAGTAGAAGGCTAGGAAGGAGGGAATGGGGAACAAAAGGGTTGGGGCGGGTCAGTAGAAGGCTAGGAAGGAGGGAATGGGGAACAGAAGGGTTGGGTTGGGTCAGTAGAAGGCTAGGAAGGAGGGAATGTGTGGGGAACAGAAGGGTTGGGGGGGGTCAGTAGAAGGCTAGGAAGGAGGGAATGTGTGGGGAACAGAAGGGTTGGGGCGGGTCAGTAGAAGGCTAGGAAGGAGGGAATGGGGAACAGAAGGGTTGGGGGGGTCAGTAGAAGGCTAGGAAGGAGGGAATGGGGAACAGAAGGGTTGGGGTTGGGTTGGGGTTGGGTCAGTAGAAGGCTAGGAAGGAGGGAATGGGGAACAGAAGGGTTGGGGTTGGGTCAGTAGAAGGCTAGGAAGGAGGGAATGGGGAACAGAAGGGTTGGGGGGGGTCAGTAGAAGGCTAGGAAGGAGGGAATGGGGAACAGAAGGGTTGGGTTGGGTCAGTAGAAGGCTAGGAAGGAGGGAATGGGGAACAGAAGGGTTGGGTTGGGTCAGTAGAAGGCTAGGAAGGAGGGAATGGGGAACAGAAGGGTTGGGGTTGGGGTTGGGTTGGGTCAGTAGAAGGCTAGGAAGGAGGGAATGGGGAACAGAAGGGTTGGGGTTGGGGTTGGGTTGGGTCAGTAGAAGGCTAGGAAGGAGGGAATGGGGAACAGAAGGGTTGGGGGGGGTCAGTAGAAGGCTAGGAAGGAGGGAATGGGGAACAGAAGGGTTGGGTTGGGTCAGTAGAACATACCAGCACATACTGGTAACGTGGCAGAAAGAGGCTTATCTGTGTTTCTGACATTATTATGACCTCCCACCCCCCCCCCACCCCCCCGGGGGGCCAAACCGCCCAGAATGGCATCTTCCTTTACTTTGCAGGATGAAAGGGCTTTAGTCTCAGGCCCCGCCCCATAACAAGGCGGAGCAGAGGTTCAGGCCCCATAGGGGGGGCTCTAAGACCAGCCGGCCATGCTATCCAATCAGATGCCCCACAGACACATTACCTGCAGGGAGAAGAGGACGACAGTGAAGCAAACGGCTGCCGTAATCCCAATCGCCATGATCACCGCATCCGTGTCGTAAAAGCTGGCGATCATTCCCACCATGTAGGAGAGGCTGAAGGTCAGGATGGACTGGGGGAGACATGGGGGACAGTGACTGATCATGTGACCCGCTGCCCCCCCCGGCACTGAGCCCCCACCAAGTACTACCATGTAAGTACTAGGAGCAACTCCCCCCCACACGCACTCCCCCCCACACGCACTGCCCCGCTCTCCCCCCCACACGCACTGCCCCGCTCTCCCCCCCACACGCACTGCCCCGCTCTCCCCCCCACACTCACTGCCCCGCTCACCCCCCACACTCACTGCCCCGCTCACCCCCCCACACTCACTGCCCCGCTCACCCCCCCACACTCACTGCCCCGCTCTCCCCCCCACACTCACTGCCCCGCTCTCCCCCCCACACTCACTGCCCCGCTCTCCCCCCCACACTTACTGCCCCCCACACGCACTCCCCCGCTCTCCCCCCCACACTCACTGCCCCCCACACGCACTCCCCCGCTCTCCCCCCACACACGCACTGCCCCGCTCTCCCCCCCCACACTCACTGCCCCGCTCTCCCCCCCCACACTCACTGCCCCGCTCTCCCCCCCACACTCACTGCCCCGCTCTCCCCCCCCACACTCACTGCCCCGCTCTCCCCCCCCACACTCACTGCCCCGCTCTCCCCCCCCACACTCACTGCCCCGCTCTCCCCCCCCACACTCACTGCCCCGCTCTCCCCCCCCACACTCACTGCCCCGCTCTCCCCCCACACTCACTGCCCCGCTCTCCCCCCCCACACTCACTGCCCCGCTCTCCCCCCCACACTCACTGCCCCGCTCTCCCCCGAGGGGAAACCCCATCCTCACCAGCGCAACCAGATTCCATGGGTGCCGGCGGCGGAAATCTCCACAGCAGCTGAGGGTGATGAGGGAGACAAAGAAGATCGCGTAGGAGAGATAATACGTCCATGTGTTCCTTCTCACGTACACCTTGGCCTCATCCACGAACGTGAAAACTGCCACGAAGGCAAAAGTCACCAAGAGCTGAGCGGTAAGTACCAGGAACACCTGCGGGCACAGAGGGGCAGGTAAGTACCAGGAACACCTGCGGGCACAGAGGGGCAGGTAAGTACCAGGAACACCTGCGGGCACAGAGGGGCAGGTAAGTACCAGGAACACCTGCGGGCACAGAGGGACAGGTAAGTACCAGGAACACCTGCGGGCACAGAGGGGCAGGTAAGTACCAGGAACACCTGCGGGCACAGAGGGGCAGGTAAGTACCAGGAACACCTGCGGGCACAGAGGGGCAGGTAAGTACCAGGAACACCTGCGGGCACAGAGGGGCAGGTAAGTACCAGGAACACCTGCGGGCAGAGGGGCAGGTAAGTACCAGGAACACCTGCGGGCACAGAGGGGCAGGTAAGTACCAGGAACACCTGCGGGCACAGAGGGGCAGGTAAGTACCAGGAACACCTGCGGGCACAGAGGGGCAGGTAAGTACCAGGTACACCTGCGGGTACAGAGGGGCAGGTAAGTACCAGGAACACCTGCGGGCACAGAGGGGCAGGTAAGTAGCTTACTCAGGGCATGCCTGCGCTACATATCAGTAGCAAGTACCTACCCCATGGTACTCACCTTACGGATAAACGCTCGCCGGATGCTCTTATCCTCCCAGTGGCTGGTGGGAAAGTCCTGGTTGTCGCAGTAGGAGGGGGGGCCCTCTTCATGGTACGTGGTGCTGTGCATCGGGGAGTCGAAATCTGACCAACAGAAAGGGAGCGTGACTACATGGCTGGCACTGAGGGGCGAGGCGGGCACCGAGGGGAGAGGGGGTGGGATTAGCCAGGCACACATTAAACACAGAGGGGCAATCGCTCTCCTGCCTCCCAGTCTCTCTAGTTCTACCCAAGACTGAGGCCCCTAGTGTGTGGCACTGCATCGCAACCTTACATACGTGTGATACATCAGGGGTCCCCAACCGCCGGACGGTTAGGTACCAGGCCGCAGTGGTTCACGCGTCGCACACGTAAAGGCACAAAATAGCATGTCGCACAAAAGAAGGCGCAACAAAATGCATGCATAAGGCGCGGATAATGTGACGCGTGCACAAAGGTGCAAATAAAGTGCACGCCCGCGCCCTCAGAACGTAATTGTGAATGTGATCCCATAACAAGCCTTCCAATAACAGAAGTCAGACTTACCGGCCTATAATTGCCAGGCTGAGAGCGTAGCCCCTGTATAAATATAGGCATGAGATGCGGTTCCCCCAGGCCATAGGTACCATAGCAGCCGAGAGTGGGTCCATCAGGAAGTGAGGCCCCGGCTAGTACTGAACTGTCTCCTACTCATTCCTCCTCTCTCCCCCACATTCACTCCCACTTCTCTCTTTAATCTCCCCCCCCTGGGTACTACACTCCCCCCTAAACCTCTTAAAACTCTCTCTGTAACGGGGATTTAATGCCATGAGGTAAAACATGGAGCCATTTGTTAGGGGGCACGTGAGACTTACAGGGAAGGGGACTCTAATACTGGGGGGGGGGGGGGGCTGACAATACGTATCCTTTATACTCACCACTTGATTGTGAGGGGTAGCCCATCTGTCCATACGGAGTCTGCTGGTTGGGCTGCCCAGGGTACGGCCCCCCGGGGTAAGGTCCTTGGTTGTACACAGAAGGAGGGTAAGGGGGCTGTCCCATTGGGGCATTTTGTGGGTAAGGGACCGCATTTGGGTAAGGAATATCACTGGGGTAGGGGGCAGTGTTGGGGTAAGGGGCAGTATTGGGGTAAGGGGCAGTATTGGGGTAGGGGGTAGTGTTCGGGTAAGGCCCTGGGGTATATGTGGGGGGGGGAGCACCTTGTCCTACAGGGTAGGGGACGCTGGAGTAGGGTTCCCCAGTAACCAGGAAGCTCTTCTCATGTGACATCCTCCCCAGCCGAATGGAAGGGCTATGGGCCCAGTAACAGAACCAGTAACAGAACCGGAGTCCAACGGGGAATGTTCCCTGGAAAAAAGCAAAACATAACAAGAGATTTTTAAGACCCCCCCTGATTACAAAGTGTATGAAGTAGTACCCCAGTAATCTCCATGGTACGAGGGATACAGCCCTATTACCCCTCTCTCCCCCCCAACTGGGAATAAAGTACCCCAGTAATCTCCATGGTACGATGGAAACAGCCCTATTACCCCTCTCTCCCCCCCAACTGGGAATAAAGTACCCCAGTAATCTCCATGGTACGATGGATACAGCCCTATTACCCCTCTCTCCCCCCCAACTGGGAATAAAGTACCCCAGTAATCTCCATGGTACGAGGGATACAGCCCTATTACCCCTCTCTCCCCCCCAACTGGGAATAAAGTACCCCAGTAATCTCCATGGTACGATGGATACAGCCCTATTACCCCTCTCTCCCCCCCAACTGGGAAAAAAGTACCCCAGTAATCTCCATGGTAAGAGGGATACAGCCCTATTACCCCTCTCTCCCCCCCAACTGGAATAAAGTACCCCAGTAATCTCCATGGTACAAGGGATACAGCCCTATTACCCCTCTCTCCCCCCCAACTGGGAATAAAGTACCCCAGTAATCTCCATGGTACGATGGATACAGCCCTATTACCCCTCTCTCCCCCCCAACTAGGAATAAAGTACCCCAGTAATCTCCATGGTACGACAGATACAGCCCTATTACCCCTCTCTCCCCCCCAACTGGGAATAAAGTACCCCAGTAATCTCCATGGTACGATGGATACAGCCCTATTACCCCTCTCTCCCCCCCAACTGGGAATAAAGTACCCCAGTAATCTCCATGGTACGACAGATACAGCCCTATTACCCCTCTCTCCCCCCCAGCAGCAGACAGGTATTAGTTACATAGGGTTGAAAAACGACCAGAGTCCATCAAGTTCAACCCTTCCAAGTAAACTCAGCACCCACAGCCTATACTGACCCATCTATCCACTCACATACAGACCCACACTGACCTATCCACTCACATACAGACCCCCACTGACCTATCTATCCACTCACATACAGACCCCCACTGACCTATCTATCCACTCACATACAGACCCCCACTGACCTATCTATCCACTCACATACAGACCCCCACTGACCTATCTATCCACTCACATACAGACCCACACTGACCTATCCACTCACATACAGACCCACACTGACCTATCCACTCACATACAGACCCACACTGACCTATCCACTCACATACAGACCCACACTGACCTATCCACTCACATACAGACCCATACTGACCTATCCACTCACATACAGACCCACACTGACCTATCCACTCACATACAGACCCACACTGACCTATCTATCCACTCACATACAGACCCACACTGACCTATCCACTCACATACAGACCCACACTGACCTATCTATCCACTCACATACAGACCCACACTGACCTATCTATCCACTCACATACAGACCCACACTGACCTATCTATCCACTCACATACAGACCCACACTGACCTATCCACTCACATACAGACCCACACTGACCTATCCACTCACATACAGACCCACACTGACCTATCCACTCACATACAGACCCACACTGACCTATCTATCCACTCACATACAGACCCACACTGACCTATCCACTCACATACAGACCCATACTGACCTATCCACTCACATACAGACCCCCACTGACCTATCCACTCACATACAGACCCACACTGACCTATCTATCCACTCACATACAGACCCACACTGACCTATCCACTCACATACAGACCCACACTGACCTATCCACTCACATACAGACCCACACTGACCTATCCACTCACATACAGACCCACACTGACCTATCTATCCACTCACATACAGACCCACACTGACCTATCTATCCACTCACATACAGACCCACACTGACCTATCTATCCACTCACATACAGACCCACACTGACCTATCTATCCACTCACATACAGACCCACACTGACCTATCTATCCACTCACATACAGACCCACACTGACCTATCCACTCACATACAGACCCACACTGACCTATCCACTCACATACAGACCCACACTGACCTATCTATCCACTCACATACAGACCCACACTGACCTATCTATCCACTCACATACAGACCCACACTGACCTATCCACTCACATACAGACCCACACTGACCTATCTATCCACTCACATACAGACCCACACTGACCTATCCACTCACATACAGACCCACACTGACCTATCCACTCACATACAGACCCATACTGACCTATCTATCCACTCACATACAGACCCACACTGACCTATCCACTCACATACAGACCCATACTGACCTATCTATCCACTCACATACAGACCCACACTGACCTATCCACTCACATACAGACCCACACTGACCTATCTATCCACTCACATACAGACCCACACTGACCTATCCACTCACATACAGACCCACACTGACCTATCCACTCACATACAGACCCACACTGACCTATCCACTCACATACAGACAGTACAGTGAGTGTGAGTATGAGTGAGAGTCAGTACAGTGAGTGTGAGTGAGAGACAGTACAGTGAGTGTGAGTGAGAGACAGTACAGTGAGTGTGAGTGAGAGACAGTACAGTGAGTATGAGTGTGCAGCAGACAGGTATCAGTGAGAGACAGTACAGTGAGTGTGAGTATGAGTGAGAGTCAGTACAGTGAGTGTGAGTGAGAGACAGTACAGTGAGTGTGAGTATCAGTGAGAGACAGTACAGTGAGTGTATCAGTGAGAGACAGTACAGTGAGTGTGAGTGCGCAGCAGACAGGTATCAGTGAGAGACAGTACAGTGAGTGTGAGTATGAGTGAGAGTCAGTACAGTGAGTGTGAGTGCGCAGCAGACAGATATCAGTGAGAGACAGTACAGTGAGTGTGAGTATGAGTGAGAGTCAGTACAGTGAGTGAGTGCGCAGCAGACAGGTATCAGTGAGAGACAATACAGTGAGTGTGAGTATGAGTGAGTCAGTACAGTGAGTGTGAGTGCGCAGCAGACAGGTACCAGTGAGAGACAGTACAGTGAGTGTGAGTATGAGTGAGAGTCAGTACAGTGAGTGTGCAGCAGACAGGTATCAGTGAGAGACAGTACAGTGAGTGTGAGTGAGAGACAGTACAGTGAGTGTGAGTATCAGTGAGAGTCAGTACAGTGAGTGAGTGCGCAGCAGACAGGTATCAGTGAGAGACAGTACAGTGAGTGTGAGTATGAGTGAGTCAGTACAGTGAGTGTGAGTGCGCAGCAGACAGGTATCAGTGAGAGACAGTACAGTGAGTGTGAGTATGAGTGAGAGTCAGTACAGTGAGTGTGAGTGCGCAGCAGACAGGTATCAGTGAGAGACAGTACAGTGAGTGTGAGTGAGAGACAGTACAGTGAGTGTGAGTATGAGTGAGAGTCAGTACAGTGAGTATGAGTGCGCAGCAGAGAGGTATCAGTGAGAGACAGTACAGTGAGTGAGTGAGAGTCAGTACAGTGAGTGTGAGTGAGAGACAGTACAGTGAGTGTGAGTGCGCAGCAGACAGGTATCAGTGAGAGACAGTACAGTGAGTGTGAGTATGAGTGAGAGTCAGTACAGTGAGTGTGAGTGCGCAGCAGACAGGTATCAGTGAGAGACAGTACAGTGAGTGTGAGTATGAGTGAGAGTCAGTACAGTGAGTGTGAGTGCGCAGCAGACAGGTATCAGTGAGTATGAGTGTGAGTGCGCAGCAGACAGGTATCAGTGAGAGACAGTACAGTGAGTGAGAGTCAGTACAGTGAGTGTGAGTGTGAGTGAGAGACAGTACAGTGAGTGTGAGTGCGCAGCAGACAGGTATCAGTGAGAGACAGTACAGTGAGTGTGAGTATGAGTGAGAGTCAGTACAGTGAGTGTGAGTGCGCAGCAGACAGGTATCAGTGAGAGACAGTACAGTGAGTGAGTGAGAGTCAGTACAGTGAGTGTGAGTGAGAGACAGTACAGTGAGTGAGTGAGAGACAGTACAGTGAGTGAGTGAGAGACAGTACAGTGAGTGAGTGAGAGACAGTACAGTGAGTGTGAGTGAGAGACAGTACAGTGAGTGAGTGAGAGACAGTACAGTGAGTGAGTGAGAGACAGTACAGTGAGTGAGTGAGAGACAGTACAGTGAGTGAGTGAGAGACAGTACAGTGAGTGTGAGTATGAGTGAGAGACAGTACAGTGAGTGAGTGACAGTACAGTGAGTGAGTGAGAGACAGTACAGTGAGTGTGAGTATGAGTGAGAGACAGTACAGTGAGTGAGTGAGAGTCAGTACAGTGAGTGTGAGTGAGAGTCAGTACAGTGAGTGTGAGTGCGCAACAGACAGGTATCAGTGAGAGTCAGTACAGTGAGTGTGAGTGTGAGTCAGTACAGTGAGTGTGAGTGCGCAGCAGACAGGTATCAGTGAGAGACAGTACAGTGAGTGTGAGTATGAGTGAGAGACAGTACAGTGAGTGTGAGTGCGCAGCAGACAGGTATCAGTGAGTATGAGTGTGAGTGCGCAGCAGACAGGTATCAGTGAGAGACAGTACAGTGAGTGAGTGAGAGTCAGTACAGTGAGTGTGAGTGAGAGTCAGTACAGTGAGTGTGAGTGTGAGTGAGAGACAGTACAGTGAGTGTGAGTGCGCAACAGACAGGTATCAGTGAGAGACAGTACAGTGAGTGAGTGAGAGACAGTACAGTGAGTGTGAGTGAGAGACAGTACAGTGAGTGAGTGAGAGACAGTACAGTGAGTGTGAGTATGAGTGAGAGACAGTACAGTGAGTGAGTGAGAGTCAGTACAGTGAGTGTGAGTGAGAGTCAGTACAGTGAGTGTGAGTGCGCAGCAGACAGGCCACAATAACACGGAACAGGCCGAGTGCAGAGGGGAATGTCCCTCCCGAAGGTGCAGATGACAATATTCCCGCTGGGCTCAAGAGCTCACACTCTAATCCCGCACCCAGTACCCACCTCAGTCTCCTGAGATCCAACGGAACCGCTGCAGAACCGGAAGTGCGGCCGGATTGCTACTAATCCTCTCCTTTCCCCAATCCACCTCCCCCTCAATCTCTCCGGCTCCTCCCCCTGCCTATTACACAACTAGCCCCGCCCCTCCTGCCCCCCAGACTGTGCGTGACGCAGAGCGAGTCACCTGATTGCGGGGAAAGTACCGCCTCCTGAGGCCCCGCCCTTCCATCCCTTAGACTGTGTGTGACGCAGTGCCGAGTCATTGGCCGGACACCTGATTGCTGGAAAGTACCGCTTCCTGAGGCCCCGCCCCTCTTTGTGCAACGGCAAATGACTCCGTAGCCTTTACTGCTAGCGGGTATGAGTGGCCCTGGCAAAGGGTCCGGCTGCATTGCGTCCCGCACTCTCACAGGAGCCCAGTGCGCGTCATTTAGTGCGGGTTTCCTTGGCTTAATCTTGCGCCGTGTGTCCCCCATCTTATTATGGGATGGCCCACTGTCTTATGGGGGAATGGGAGTGCTCCCGTCTAGTAACCCGATTGAGGGGTTTCTTTCTAAGCAGCGCCGTGCTGTCACTATGTGTTATTATTGGGGAGCGCTGGGAAAAAGGAACATTTAATATAAATTTCATCTTGTGGGAATAAACGTTATAACTCTATCAATTAGTTTGTTTCCCCCGGGCTGAACTGGCAGATTGGCCCTTACTCAGCCCTTATATGGGCACAGAACCCCTCAGTGACTGCTAATATCCTTATCATTTACAGTAGGGGGTACATTATCCCTTATAATACATGAGTGATACTCAGAGTTCCCTGTATAACTCAGCCTGCAGCCTTGTGCCTTTATATGGGGGGCACAGAACCCCTCAGTGACTGCTAATATCCTTATCATTTACAGTGGGGGGAACATTATCCCTTATAATACATGAGTGATACTCAGAGTTCCCTGTATAACTCAGCCTGCAGCCTTGTGCCTTTATATGGGGGGCACAGAACCCCTCAGTGACTGCTAATATCCTTATCATTTACAGTAGGGGGTACATTACCCCTTATAATACATGAGTGATACTCAGAGTTCCCTGTATAACTCAGCCTGCAGCCTTGTGCCTTTATATGGGGGGCACAGAACCCCTCAGTGACTGCTAATATCCTTATCATTTACAGTAGGGGGTACATTATCCCTTATAATACATGAGTGATACTCAGAGTTCCCTGTATAACTCAGCCTGCAGCCTTGTGCCTTTATATGGGCACAGAACCCCTCAGTGACTGCTAATATCCTTATCATTTACAGTAGGGGGTACATTATCCCTTATAATACATGAGTGATACTCAGAGTTCCCTGTATAACTCAGCCTGCAGCCTTGTGCCTTTATATGGGGGGCACAGAACCCCTCAGTGACTGCTAATATCCTTATCATTTACAGTGGGGGGAACATTATCCCTTATAATACATGAGTGATACTCAGAGTTCCCTGTATAACTCAGCCTGCAGCCTTGTGCCTTTATATGGGGGGCACAGAACCCCTCAGTGACTGCTAATATCCTTATCATTTACAGTAGGGGGTACATTACCCCTTATAATACATGAGTGATACTCAGAGTTCCCTGTATAACTCAGCCTGCAGCCTTGTGCCTTTATATGGGCACAGAACCCCTCAGTGACTGCTAATATCCTTATCATTTTCAGTAGGGGGTACATTATCCCTTATAATACATGAGTGATACTCAGAGTTCCCTGTATAACTCAGCCTGCAGCCTTGTGCCTTTATATGGGGGGCACAGAACCCCTCAGTGACTGCTAATATCCTTATCATTTACAGTAGGGGGTACATTATCCCTTATAATACATGAGTGATACTCAGAGTTCCCTGTATAACTCAGCCTGCAGCCTTGTGCCTTTATATGGGCACAGAACCCCTCAGTGACTGCTAATATCCTTATCATTTACAGTAGGGGGTACATTATCCCTTATAATACATGAGTGATACTCAGAGTTCCCTGTATAACTCAGCCTGCAGCCTTGTGCCTTTATATGGGGGGCACAGAACCCCTCAGTGACTGCTAATATCCTTATCATTTACAGTAGGGGGTACAGTATCCCTTATAATACATGAGTGATACTCAGAGTTCCCTGTATAACTCAGCCTGCAGCCTTGTGCCTTTATATGGGGGGCACAGAACCCCTCAGTGACTGCTAATATCCTTATCATTTACAGTAGGGGGTACATTATCCCTTATAATACATGAGTGATACTCAGAGTTCCCTGTATAACTCAGCCTGCAGCCTTGTGCCTTTATATGGGGGGCACAGAACCCCTCAGTGACTGCTAATATCCTTATCATTTACAGTAGGGGGTACATTATCCCTTATAATACATGAGTGATACTCAGAGTTCCCTGTATAACTCAGCCTGCAGCCTTGTGCCTTTATATGGGCAGAGAACCCCTCAGTGACTGCTAATATCCTTATCATTTACAGTAGGGGGTACATGTGCCTGTATAATACACTCTGGGCATGTCTATCGGGTCTCTCTGGCCCCGCCCAGTTCCCTCCCCTGAGCTGAGCTTGTGGTTCAGGTTTCACTTTCATTTCTCCGGCAGAGGGAATAGTCCCTTCCTGTTCCGCCCGTCTCTGTCCCTCTCCTGCTCCCCCCTCACCCCAAGCAACTTCCCTCCATGTACTGACTACTGCCCGGCAGCGCCCCCCTTAGAGCATAGGCAGCAGGTAAGTGTTACCCCCACTTCTCCCCTGCCTGGGGGTCACATGGCCCTGCCTGGTAATTATAATATGGGGCACATGTCAGTATCTCCGGGGGAGAGGGGGGCAGTAGCTAGGTGGGTAATTAGACAGTGTATATCAGTGAGGCGGGGGCAGTAGCTGTAATTAGACAGTGTATATCGGTGGGTAGGGGGCAGAGGGTAGGTGGGTAGGTAGGCAGGTAGCTGGCTCAGTAGGTAGATAGGTGGGTCAATAGGTGGGTAGGTCAGTAGGTGGGTAGGTCAGTAGGTAGGCAGGTCAGTAGGTAGGTAGGTCAGTGGGTGGGTAGGTCAGTAGGTAGGCAGGTCAGTAGGTGGGTGGGTGGGTCGGTAGGAAGCCTTTGATGAACTAATAATGGCTGCTGGTTGCTTTGTCTTGCAGGATGGGGGAGGTGGAGGTGGAGGTAAGTGGCCTCAGTGACTCAGTGGACAATGAGTTTCTGATTCTCTACTTTGAGAACAAGCGGCGCTCAGGAGGGGGCGCTATCCGGGCCTGCCGGCGGCACAGGGGTGTGGCCCTGATTGTGTTTGAGAGCTCGGCAGGTAAGGAGCCGTTATTTTAAAGGGCAAGTACGCTCAGCACAGTAAGCTCATTCACAGTAGGGCTCATTCACAATGCAGGGTGCAGCATTTGTTTTACCCACAATGCAGTAATTTCCCCATAATTCCACTGTAGCTTTGGGGCAATTGCACGCAGTATGGGTGAGTATAACTGGTTCTGTTCCACTCAGTGAGGGCTCGCTCCTGTGAGTATAACTGGTTCTGCCCACTCAGTAAGGGCCCGCTCCTGTGAGTATAACTGGTTCTGTCCCACTCAGCGAGGGCTCGCTCCTGTGAGTATAACTGGTTCTGCCCACTCAGTGAGGGCTCGCTCCTGTGTGTATAACTGGTTCTGTCCCACTCAGTGAGGGCCCGCTCCTGTGAGTATAACTGGTTCTGTCCCACTCAGTGAGGGCTTGCTCCTGTGTGTATAACTGGTTCTGTCCCACTCAGTGAGGGCCCGCTCCTGTGAGTATAACTGGTTCTGTCCCACTCAGTGAGGGCTTGCTCCTGTGTGTATAACTGGTTCTGCCCACTCAGTGAGGGCTCGCTCCTGTGTGTATAACTGGTTCTGTCCCACTCAGTGAGGGCCCGCTCCTGTGAGTATAACTGGTTCTGTCCCACTCAGTGAGGGCTTGCTCCTGTGTGTATAACTGGTTCTGTCCCACTCAGTGAGGGCCCGCTCCTGTGAGTAAAACTGGTTCTGCCCACTCAGTGAGGGCTCGCTCCTGTGAGTATAACTGGTTCTGTCCCACTCAGTAAGGGCTCGCTCCTGTGAGTTTAACCTCTTCTATTCCACTCAGTGAGGGCTCGCTCCTGTGAGTAAAACTGGTTCTGCCCACTCAGTGAGGGCCCGCTCCTGTGAGTAAAACTGGTTCTGCCCACTCAGTGAGGGCTCGCTCCTGTGTGTATAACTGGTTCTGTCCCACTCAGTGAGGGCCCGCTCCTGTGAGTATAACTGGTTCTGTCCCACTCAGTGAGGGCTTGCTCCTGTGTGTATAACTGGTTCTGTCCCACTCAGTGAGGGCTTGCTCCTGTGAGTAAAACTGGTTCTGCCCACTCAGTGAGGGCTCGCTCCTGTGAGTATAACTGGTTCTGTCCCACTCAGTAAGGGCTCGCTCCTGTGAGTATAACCGCTTCAGTCCCACTCAGTAAGGGCTCGCTCCTGTGAGTTTAACCTCTTCTATTCCACTCAGTGAGGGCTCGCTCCTGTGAGTAAAACTGGTTCTGCCCACTCAGTGAGGGCCCGCTCCTGTGAGTAAAACTGGTTCTGCCCACTCAGTGAGGGCTCGCTCCTGTGAGTATAACTGGTTCTGTCCCACTCAGTAAGGGCTCGCTCCTGTGAGTATAACCGCTTCAGTCCCACTCAGTAAGGGCTCGCTCCTGTGAGTTTAACCTCTTCTGTTCCACTCAGTGAGGGGTTTGGGCCGAACCCAAACATTTCCCAGGTGGCAGTGCAGGGGTGCTGGATGGATAAAATAACATTTGATATGGGGGTGTTCTGGAAACATTTTTGGGGTTCCACTCGTGCCCCCACCAATCCAAGCCCAATTCCTTCCCCACCAGATGCAGAAGAGGTTCTGACCCGAGGGGAGCACCGCTTTAATGATGTCACCGTGCAGGTACGTAGGGCGCCCCCGTGGGACCCCGGGAAACTGGCACTGACTGGCCTGAACCCCCAGACGGAGGACAGTCTGTTGGAGATGTACCTGGAGACCCTCAGCACCAGAGAGGGGTTCAGCGTTTGGCGCTCCCTCCCCCGGAGCAAAGCACTTGTCGCCTTCCAGGAGCCACTGAGTGACACAGGTACCAGGCCCCCTTGGTGCTCCATTAGAACTCCCATGGTGCTCCCTTGGTACTTCATTAGGGCTCCCTTGGTGCTCCATTAGAACTCCCATGGTGCTCCATTAGAACTCCCATGGTGCTCCCTTGGTACTTCATTAGGGCTCCCTTGGTGCTTCCTTGGTGCTCCATTAGAACTCCCATGGTACTCCCTTGGTGCTCCATTAGAACTCCCTTGGTGCTTCCTTGGTATTTCATTAGTGCTCCCTTGGTATTTCATTAGTGCTCCCTTGGTATTTCATTAGTGCTCCCTTGGTACTTCATTAGTGCTCCCTTGGTACTTCCTTGGTACTCCCTTGGTGCTCCATTAGAACTCCCATGGTACTCCCTTGGTGCTCCATTAGAACTCCCTTGGTGCTTCCTTGGTACTTCATTAGGGCTCCCTTGGTGCTTCCTTGGTACTCCCTTGGTGCTCCATTAGAACTCCCATGGTACTCCCTTGGTGCTCCATTAGAACTCCCTTGGTGCTTCCTTGGTACTTCATTAGGGCTCCCTTGGTGCTCCATTAGAACTCCCATGGTGCTCCCTTGGTACTTCATTAGGGCTCCCTTGGTACTTCATTAGGGCTCCCTTGGTGCTCCATTAGAACTCCCATGGTGCTCCATTAGAACTCCCATGGTGCTCCCTTGGTACTTCATTAGGGCTCCCTTGGTGCTTCCTTGGTACTCCCTTGGTGCTCCATTAGAACACCCATGGTACTCCCTTGGTGCTCCATTAGAACTCCCATGGTACTCCCTTGGTGCTCCATTAGAACTCCCTTGGTGCTTCCTTGGTACTCCCTTGGTGCTTCCTTGGTACTCCCTTGGTGCTCCATTAGAACTCCCTTGGTACTCCCTTGGTGCTCCATTAGAACTCCCTTGGTGCTCCCTTGGTACTTCATTAGGGCTCCCTTGGTGCTTCCTTGGTACATCATTAGGACTCCCTTGGTGCTCCATTAGAACTCCCATGGTGCTCCATTAAAACTCCCATGGTGCTCCCTTGGTACTTCATTAGGGCTCCCTTGGTGCTCCATTAGAACTCCCATGGTACTCCCTTGGTGCTCCATTAGAACTCCCTTGGTGCTTCCTTGGTACTTCATTAGGGCTCCCTTGGTGCTCCATTAGAACTCCCATGGTGCTCCCTTGGTACTTCATTAGGGCTCCCTTGGTACTTCATTAGGGCTCCCTTGGTGCTCCATTAGAACTCCCATGGTGCTCCATTAGAACTCCCATGGTGCTCCCTTGGTACTTCATTAGGGCTCCCTTGGTGCTTCCTTGGTACTCCCTTGGTGCTCCATTAGAACACCCATGGTACTCCCTTGGTGCTCCATTAGAACTCCCATGGTACTCCCTTGGTGCTCCATTAGAACTCCCTTGGTGCTTCCTTGGTACTCCCTTGGTGCTTCCTTGGTACTCCCTTGGTGCTCCATTAGAACTCCCTTGGTACTCCCTTGGTGCTCCATTAGAACTCCCTTGGTGCTCCCTTGGTACTTCATTAGGGCTCCCTTGGTGCTTCCTTGGTACATCATTAGGACTCCCTTGGTGCTCCATTAGAACTCCCATGGTGCTCCATTAAAACTCCCATGGTGCTCCCTTGGTACTTCATTAGGGCTCCCTTGGTGCTCCCTTGGTACTTCATTAGGGCTCCCTTGGTGCTTCCTTGGTGCTCCCTTGGTACTCCCTTGGTGCTCCCTTGGTACTCCCTTGGTGCTTCATTAGAACTCCCTTGGTGCTTCATTAGAACTCCCTTGGTGCTCCCTTGGTACTCCCTTGGTGCTTCATTAGAACTCCCTTGTTGCTCCCTTGGTACCCCCTTGGTACTTGATTAGGGTTCCCTTGGTGCTCCCTTGGTACTTTATTAGTGCTCCCTTGGTGCTCCATTAGAACTCCCTTGGTACTCCCTTGGTGCTCCATTAGAACTCCCTTGGTGCTCCCTTGGTACTCTCTTGGGGCTCCCTTGGTATACCCTTGGTACTTCATTAGGGTTTCCTTGGTGTTCCATTAGAACTCCCTTGGTGCTCCCTTGGTACTCTCTTGGTGCTCCCTTGGTACGCCCTTGGTATTTTATTAGTGCTCCCTTGGTGCTCCATTAGAACTCCCTTGGTACACCCTTGGTACTTCATTAGTGCTCCCTTGGTACTTCATTAGTGCTCCCTTGGTACTTCATTAGGGTTTCCTTGGTGTTCCATTAGAACTCCCTTGGTGCTCCCTTGGTACTCCCTTGGTACTTTATTAGTGCTCCCTTGGTGCTCCATTAGAACTCCCTTGGTACTCTCTTGGTGCTCCCTTGGTACTCCCTTGGTACTTTATTAGTGCTCCCTTGGTACACCCTTGGTACTCCCTTGGTACACCATTGGTACTTAATTAAGGTTTCCTTGGTGTTCCATTAGAACTCCCTTGGTGCTCCCTTGGTACTCTCTTAATGCTCCCTTGGTGCTCCCTTGGTACGCCCTTGGTATTTTATTAGTGCTCCCTTGGTGCTCCATTAGAACTCCCTTGGTACACCCTTGGTACTTCATTAGTGCTCCCTTGGTACTTCATTAGTGCTCCCTTGGTGCTCCCTTGGTACGCCCTTGGTATTTTATTAGTGCTCCCTTGGTGCTCCATTAGAACTCCCTTGGTACACCCTTGGTACTTCATTAGTGCTCCCTTGGTACTTCATTAGTGCTCCCTTGGTACTTCACTAGTGCTCCCTTGGTACTTCATTAGGGTTTCCTTGGTGTTCCATTAGAACTCCCTTGGTGCTCCCTTGGTACTCCCTTGGTACTTTATTAGTGCTCCCTTGGTGCTCCATTAGAACTCCCTTGGTGCTCCCTTGGTACTCTCTTGGTGCTCCCTTGGTACGCCCTTGGTATTTTATTAGTGCTCCCTTGGTGCTCCATTAGAACTCCCTTGGTACACCCTTGGTACTTCATTAGTGCTCCCTTGGTACTTCATTAGTGCTCCCTTGGTACTTCATTAGTGCTCCCTTGGTACTTCATTAGGGTTTCCTTGGTGTTCCATTAGAACTCCCTTGGTGCTCCCTTGGTACTCCCTTGGTACTTTATTAGTGCTCTCTTGGTGCTCCATTAGAACTCCCTTGGTGCTCCCTTGGTACTCTCTTGGTGCTCCCTTGGTACGCCCTTGGTACTTTATTAGTGCTCCCTTGGTACTCCCTTGGTACACCATTGGTACTTAATTAAGGTTTCCTTGGTGTTCCATTAGAACTCCCTTGGTGCTCCCTTGGTATTCTCTTAATGCTCCCTTGGTGCTCCTTGGTACGCCCTTGGTATTTTATTAGTGCTCCTTTGGTGCTCCATTAGAACTCCCTTGGTACTTCATTAGTGCTCCCTTGGTACTTCATTAGTGCTCCCTTGGTGCTCCCTTGGTACTTCATTAGGGTTTCCTTGGTGTTCCATTAGAACTCCCTTGGTGCTACCTTGGTGCTCCCTTGGTACTCCCTTGGTACTTTATTAGTGCTCCCTTGGTGCTCCCTTGGTACTCCCTTGGTACTTTATTAGTGCTCCCTTGGTGCTCCATTAGAACTCCCTTGGTACACCCTTGGTACTTCATTAGTGCTCCCTTGGTACTTCATTAGTGCTCCCTTGGTGCTTCCTTGGTACTCCCTTGGTACTCCATTAGAACTCCCTTGGTGCTACCTTGGTTCTCCCTTGGTACTCCCTTGGTACTTCATTACTGCTCCCTTGGTACTTCATTAGTGCTCCCTTGGTGCTTCCTTGGTACTCCCTTGGTACTTCATTAGTGCTACCTTGGTGCTCCCTTGGTACTCCCTTGGTACTTCATTAGTGCTACCTTGGTGCTCCCTTGGTAATTCATTAGTGCTCCCTTGGTACTCCCTTGGTACTTCATTAGAACTCCCATGGTGCTCCATTAGAACTCCCTTGGTACTCCCTTGGTACTTCATTAGAGCTACCTTGGTGCTCCCTTGGTACTCCCTTGGTACTTCATTAGTGCTACCTTGGTGCTCCCTTGGTACTTCATTAGTGCTCCCTTGGTACTCCCTTGGTACTTCATTAGAACTCCCTTGGTACTTCATTAGTGCTACCTTGGTGCTCCCTTGGTACTTCATTAGTGCTCCCTTGGTACTCCCTTGGTACTTCATTAGAACTCCCTTGGTGTCTCTGGCTGGCTGTTTCTGTAGAGCGCTGGGTCAGTTAGATTGGCTGTCTTTGTAGAGCGCTGGGCTGTGGGTCAGTTAGATTGGCTGTCTCTGTAGAGCGCTGGGTCAGTTGATTGGCTGTCTCTGTAGAGCCCTGGGTCAGTTAGATCGTCTGTCTCTGTAGAGCGCTGGGTCAGTTGATTGGCTGTCTCTGTAGAGCACTGGGTCAGCTGATTGGCTGTCTCTGTAGCGTTACTAAGTGGCATAGACTGTACACTTTAGGCATAAGGGCTAAGACACATGGAGCTACTTGTAGCAGCTACTTGCCAAGGCTACAGAAACAGCAATTCCTAGCACTCTGATTAGATGGAACTTTGCCCTTGGTACTTGGCACAACCCACACTGACAGAGCCCCCCAGTTCCAAGAGGAAGAGGCCCCTCATTGGGTGCTTACAATCAGTGCTGGGGGGGGGTGTCTCTCTAATCTGGTTCTATCCGGAGCCTTTAAGGGCAGAGATACAGTGACCCAGTTCCATGAGGGACCAGCTAATATATTTACAGCATTGTAACTAAGCAGGTAGGTAGCCAATAGGTGCCACATATATGGTGGCCATGTTGGGCTGATTTGTGCACCCACAGAATTCAACTTCAGCCAATGATCTGCTGACATTTTGTGACCTTCCCTTTAGAGATGGAATCCCTGATCAAACGCATTGCGGCGCGGCCGTTACTCGGGGCATCCGTGTCTGCTGAGCGCGTTCGGGCCACCACTGAGATTCTGGTACAGAAGATTGGGCCGAAGATCTCAGCTGACCTGCTAGAGATGTACTTTGAGAGCCACAGGCGCAGTGGGGGCGGAGCTGTGTGTGCAGTTCAACTGCTGACGGACAAGGCTGCCGCTATTGTGTCATTCATTGACCATCAAGGTAAATGTGGGTGTTTTGGTCAGTAACAAAAATGGAGTAACCAGAAAAGGGGCAAATCACCCAAAGCAACTTCCGATCAGTGGGGTCAGATAAATCAGTCATGTGAGTTCATTTATGGGACTGAGCTGTGATCCCACAGCCTGAGATGTTGTGAGAGAGCAGAAGGGTGAACTTGGCAAACAGGGCAGGCAGCAAAAGTCTTGGTCAAAGATCAGGGCAGGCAGCAAAGGTCTTGGTCAAAGATCAGGGCAGGCAGCAAAGGTCTTGGTCAAAGATCAGACAGGCAGCAAAGGTCTTGGTCAAAGATTAGGCAGGCAGCAAAGGTCTTGGTCAAAGATTAGGGCAGGCAGCAAAGGTCTTGGTCAAAGATCAGGGCAGGCAGAAAAGGTCTTGGTCAAAGATCAGGGCTGGCAGAAAAGGTCCTGGTCAAAGATCAGGGCATGCAGCAAAGGTCTTGGTCAAAGATCAGGGCAGGCAGCAAAAGTCTTGGTCAAAGATCAGACAGGCAGCAAAGGTCTTGGTTAAAGATCAGGGCAGGCAGCAAAGGTATTGGTCAAAGATCAGGGCAGGCAGCAAAGGTCTTGGTCAAAGATCAGGGCTGGCAGCAAAGGTCTTGGTCAAAGATCAGGGCAGGCAGCAAAGGTCTTGGTCAAAGATCAGGGCTGGCAGCAAAGGTCATGGTCAAAGATCAGGGCAGGCAGCAAAGGTCTTGGTCAAAGATCAGACAGGCAGCAAAGGTCTTGATCAAAGATCAGGGCAGGCAGCAAAGGTCTTGGTCAAAGATCAGGGCAGGGAGCAAAGGTCTTGGTCAAAGATCAGGCAGGCAGCAAAGGTCTTGGTCAAAGATCAGACAGGCAGCAAAGGTCTTGGTGGGCATGTTGGTCAAAGATCAGGGCAGGCAGCAAAGGTCTTGGTCAAAGATCAGGTAGGCAGCAAAGGTCTTGGTCAAAGATCAGGTAGGCAGCAAAGGTCTTGGTCAAAGATCAGGTAGGCAGGAAAGGTCTTGGTCAAAGATCAGGTAGGCAGGAAAGGTCTTGGTCAAAGATCAGACAGGCAGCAAAGGTCTTGGTCAAAGATCAGACAGGCAGCAAAGGTCTTGGTCAAAGATCAGACAGGCAGCAAAGGTCTTGGTCAAAGATCAGACAGGCAGCAAAGGTCTTGGTCAAAGATCAGGGCAGGCAGCAAAAGTCTTGGTCAAAGATCAGGGCAGGCAGCAATGGTCTTGGTCAAAGATCAGGGCAGGCAGCAAAAGTCTTGGTCAAAGATCAGGGCAGGCAGCAAAGGTCTTGGTCAAAGATCAGGGCAGGCAGCAAAAGTCTTGGTCAAAGATCAGGGAAGGGAGCAAAGGTCTTGGTCAAAGATCAGGGCAGGCAGCAAAGGTCTTGATCAAAGATCAGGGCAGGAAGCAAAGGTCTTGGTCAAAGATCAGGCAGGCAGCAAAGGTCTTGGTCAAAGATCAGGGCATGCAGCAAAGGTCTTGGTCAAAGATCAGGTAGGCAGCAAAGGTCTTGGTCAAAGATCAGGGCAGGCAGCAAAAGTCTTGGTCAAAGATCAGGTAGGCAGCAAAGGTCTTGGTCAAAGATCAGGTAGGCAGGAAAGGTCTTGGTCAAAGATCAGGTAGGCAGGAAAGGTCTTGGTCTAAGATCACGGCAGGTAGCAAAAGTCTTGGTCTAAGATCACGGCAGGCAGCAAAGGTCTTGGTCAAAGATCAGGGCAGGCAGCAAAAGTCTTGGTCAAAGATCAGGGCAGGCAGCAAAAGTCTTGGTCAAAGATCAGGTAGGCAGCAAAGGTCTTGGTCAAAGATCAGGTAGGCAGGAAAGGTCTTGGTCAAAGATCAGGTAGGCAGGAAAGGTCTTGGTCTAAGATCACGGCAGGCAGCAAAAGTCTTGGTCTAAGATCACGGCAGGCAGCAAAGGTCTTGGTCAAAGATCAGGGCAGGCAGCAAAAGTCTTGGTCAAAGATCACGGCAGGCAGCAAAGGTCTTGATCAAAGATCAGGGCAGGCAGCAAAGGTCTTGGTCAAAGAACAGGGCAGGCAGCAAAAGTCTTGGTCAAAGAACAGGGCAGGCAGCAAAGGTCTTGGTTTAAAGAACAGGGCAGGCAGCAAAGGTCTTGGTCAAAGAACAGGGCAGGCAGCAAAAGTCTTGGTCAAAGAACAGGGCAGGCAGCAAAGGTCTTGGTCAAAGAACAAGGCAGGCAGCAAAGGTCTTGGTCAAAGAACAGGGCAGGCAGCCATTGCTCCAACCAAAGTATAGGAAACATTTGAAATCCAAGTGGAAATTAGCATAAGTGCAACCAACGTATCCAAAGTCCAGGTGAAGGGAGTCCCAAACAGCAAGAGGATGGTGGAAAAGCAGGGGCTAAGCTGTAGGGTGGGGGGGAAAGCAGTGATATGATTGGGTTCCTGTCTCTGGGAGGGGCTAAGCTGTAGGGTGGGGGGAAAGCAGTGATATGATTGGGTTCCTGTCTCTGGGAGGGGCTAAACTGTAGGGTGGGGGAAAGCAGTGATATGATTGGGTTCCTGTCTCTGGGAGGGGCTAAGCTGTAGGGTGGGGGGAAAGCAGTGATATGATTGGGTTCCTGTCTCTGGGAGGGGCTAAGCTGTAGGGTGGGGGAAAGCAGTGATATGATTGGGTTCCTGTCTCTGGGAGGGGCTAAGCTGTAGGGTGGGGGGGAAAGCAGTGATATGATTGGGTTCCTGTCTCTGGGAGGGGCTAAGCTGTAGGGTGGGGGGAAAGCAGTGATATGATTGGGTTCCTGTCTCTGTGAGGGGCTAAGCTGTAGGGTGGGGGAAAGCAGTGATATGATTGGGTTCCTGTCTCTGGGAGGGGCTAAGCTGTAGGGTGGGGGGAAAGCAGTGATATGATTGGGTTCCTGTCTCTGGGAGGGGCTAAGCTGTAGGGTGGGGGGGAAAGCAGTGATATGATTGGGTTCCTGTCTCTGTGAGGGGCTAAGCTGTAGGGTGGGGGGAAAGCAGTGATATGATTGGATTCCTGTCTCTGTGAGGGGCTAAGCTGTAGGGTGGGGGAAAGTAGTCATATGATTGGGTTCCTGTCTCTGTGAGGGGCTAAGCTGTAGGGTGGGGGGGAAAGCAGTGATATGATTGGGTTCCTGTCTCTGGGAGGGGCTAAGCTGTAGGGTGGGGGGGAAAGCAGTGATATGATTGGATTCCTGTCTCTGTGAGGGGCTAAGCTGTAGGGTGGGGGAAAGCGGTGATATGATTGGGTTCCTGTCTCTGGGAGGGGCTAAGCTGTAGGGTGGGGGGAAAGCAGTGTTATTATTGGGTTCCTGTCTCTGGGAGGGGCTAAGCTGTAGGGTGGGGGAAAGCAGTGATATGATTGGGTTCCTGTCTCTGGGAGGGGCTAAGCTGTAGGGTGGGGGGAAAGCAGTGATATGATTGGGTTCCTGTCTCTGGGAGGGGCTAAGCTGTAGGGTGGGGGGAAAGCAGTGATATGATTGAATTCCTGTCTCTGGGAGGGGCTAAGCTGTAGGGTGGGGGGGAAAGCAGTGATATGATTGGGTTCCTGTCTCTGGGAGGGGCTAAGCTGTAGGGTGGGGGGAAAGCAGTGATATGATTGAATTCCTGTCTCTGGGAGGGGCTAAGCTGTAGGGTGGGGGGGAAGCAGTGTTATGATTGGGTTCCTGTCTCTGGGAGGGGCTAAGCTGTAGGGTGGGGGGAAAGCAGTGTTATGATTGGGTTCCTGTCTCTGGGAGGGGCTAAGCTGTAGGGTGGGGGGAAAGCAGTGATATGATTGGGTTCCTGTCTCTGTGAGGGGCTAAGCTGTAGGGTGGGGGGGAAAGCAGTGATATGATTGGGTTCCTGTCTCTGTGAGGGGCTAAGCTGTAGGGTGGGGGGGAAAGCAGTGATATGATTGGGTTCCTGTCTCTGTGAGGGGCTAAGCTGTAGGGTGGGGGGAAAGCAGTGATATGATTGGGTTCCTGTCTCTGGGAAGGGCTAAGCTGTAGGGTGGGGGGGAAAGCAGTGATATGATTGGGTTCCTGTCTCTGGGAGGGGCTAAGCTGTAGGGTGGGGGGAAAGCAGTGATATGATTGGGTTCCTGTCTCTGGGAAGGGCTAAGCTGTAGGGTGGGGGGGAAAGCAGTGATATGATTGGGTTCCTGTCTCTGTGAGGGGCTAAGCTGTAGGGTGGGGGGGAAAGCAGTGATATGATTGGGTTCCTGTCTCTGTGAGGGGCTAAGCTGTAGGGTGGGGGGAAAGCAGTGATATGATTGGGTTCCTGTCTCTGGGAGGGGCTAAGCTGTAGGGTGGGGGGAAAGCAGTGATATGATTGGGTTCCTGTCTCTGGGAGGGGCTAAGCTGTAGGGTGGGGGAAAGCAGTGATATGATTGAATTCCTGTCTCTGGGAGGGGCTAAGCTGTAGGGTGGGGGGAAAGCAGTGTTATGATTGGGTTCCTGTCTCTGGGAGGGGCTAAGCTGTAGGGTGGGGGGGAAAGCAGTGATATGATTGGGTTCCTGTCTCTGGGAGGGGCTAAGCTGTAGGGTGGGGGAAAGCAGTGATATGATTGAATTCCTGTCTCTGGGAGGGGCTAAGCTGTAGGGTGGGGGGAAAGCAGTGTTATGATTGGGTTCCTGTCTCTGTGAGGGGCTAAGCTGTAGGGTGGGGGGAAAGCAGTGATATGATTGGGTTCCTGTCTCTGGGAGGGGCTAAGCTGTAGGGTGGGGGAAAGCAGTGATATGATTGAATTCCTGTCTCTGGGAGGGGCTAAGCTGTAGGGTGGGGGGAAGCAGTGTTATGATTGGGTTCCTGTCTCTGGGAGGGGCTAAGCTGTAGGGTGGGGGGAAAGCAGTGATATGATTGGGTTCCTGTCTCTGGGAGGGGCTAAGCTGTAGGGTGGGGGGAAAGCAGTGATATGATTGGGTTCCTGTCTCTGGGAGGGGCTAAGCTGTAGGGTGGGGGGAAAGCAGTGATATGATTGAATTCCTGTCTCTGGGAGGGGCTAAGCTGTAGGGTGGGGGGGGAAGCAGTGTTATGATTGGGTTCCTGTCTCTGGGAGGGGCTAAGCTGTAGGGTGGGGGGAAAGCAGTGTTATGATTGGGTTCCTGTCTCTGGGAGGGGCTAAGCTGTAGGGTGGGGGGAAAGCAGTGATATGATTGGGTTCCTGTCTCTGGGAGGGGCTAAGCTGTAGGGTGGGGGGGAAAGCAGTGATATGATTGGGTTCCTGTCTCTGTGAGGGGCTAAGCTGTAGGGTGGGGGGAAAGCAGTGATATGATTGGGTTCCTGTCTCTGTGAGGTTCTAAGCTGTAGGGTGGGGGGGAAAGCAGTGATATGATTGGGTTCCTGTCTCTGTGAGGTTCTAAGCTGTAGGGTGGGGGGAAAGTAGAGGCCTCACAAGCACCTTGTTTCAAGCTCATTTATTTTTGGTGTATTTCAGTTGTTGGAAATGTTGTTAGAAGAGAACATGCCCTAGAAGGCTCCCGGCTGCTCATTTCTCCTTACTACCCAGCTGTGTTGGGCATGCCCTGGGCACCTGATCCAGGTAATGTCAAGCAACTACATCACCAAAAGGCACAGAGAGATGGTATCGCAGATTGTGTAGAGGAGCTGTGTGAGGACCAGGCCCAATCATCAGAGGAACATGAGAGTAGGCTGAAGAGCAAAGAGCAGACCATGATGCAGAGCGAGGAGCAGACCATGATGCAGAGCGAGGAGCAGACCATGATGCAGAGCGAGGAGCAGACCATGATGCAGAGCGAGGAGCAGACCATGATGCAGAGCGAGGAGCAGACCATAATGCAGAGCGAGGAGCAAACCATGATGCAGAGCGAGGAGCAAACCATGATGCAGAGCGAGGAGCAAACCATGATGCAGAGTGAGGAGCAGACCATGATGCAGAGTGAGGAGCAAACCATGATGCAGAGCGAGGAGCAGACCATAATGCAGAGTGAGGAGCAGACCATGATGCAGAGTGAGGAGCAGACCATGATGCAGAGCGAGGAGCAGACCATAATGCAGAGCGAGGAGCAAACCATGATGCAGAGCGAGGAGCAGCTCCTAAAGCACATTGCAAAGCTAGATATGCAATTTGGTGCTGTGGTTGGAAGACACAAAGATCACAACTTGGTAGAACAAATGGACAAGCAACTCGGCATTGCTGAGGAGTCGATAAACCAGGTATCAGGGAACAAGCTTCTGCATCCAGTCTCGGCACAACCCTCAAGTGGCAAAGTAGATCCCCATGGCATAATGGACTGTCCCAGAGTGAGAGCTGTGCGGGAGGAAATGGTCCCAATGCAGATCCCAGAGCTTCGCTTCCTACAAGAATATCACCATGATCTCCTGGCAGGGATGGACCAGATCACCATCCAGCCAATAGAGAGAGAGGACACCACTGGGTTTAAAGTAAGTCCTACACAACCTCATTCACTATTACATGACAACTGCAACCTTCATTTCATGTTCTGTTACCCTAAACCCTGTGGCTGCTTGTGGCCCCCAGGTTTCCGGAGATGCCTGTTCCTGCCAGACGGCGGTGGAGCTGCTCCAGCACATTGTCTCTTCCCTGGCACATCGCTCAGTCACCCTGCAGTACCCCGGGGTGTCCCCATTCCTTCTGGGAGAGGAAGGGCAGCGGCTCCTCCGAGAAACTGAAAGACTTCATCACTGTATCATTGACACCTCCCTGCTGAGCTGGAAATCCCTGGGCTTGAAGGTAATTAAGCAGAAATAGATGGAAGTCTCTATGCCTCTCTCAGTAACTGTCACTCTCTCAGTAACTGTCACTCTCTGTGGCTACCTGCCCCTCTCACCCTCTGTCACTCTCTTAGTAACACTTTCTGTGGCTCCCTGCTCCTCTCTCAGTAACACTCTCTGTGTCTCCCTGCTCCTCTCTCAGTAACACTCTCTGTGTCTCCCTGCCCCTCTCTCAGTAACACTCTCTGTGTCTCCCTGCTCCTCTCTCAGTAACACTCTCTGTGTTTCCCTGCCCCTCTCTCAGTAACACTCTCTGTGTCTCCCTGCCCCTCTCTCAGTAACACTCTCTGTGTTTCCCTGCCCCTCTCTCAGTAACACTCTCTGTGTCTCCCCGCCCCTCTCTCAGTAACACTCTCTGTGTCTCCCTGCCCCTCTCTCAGTAACACTCTCTGTGTCTCCCTGCTCCTCTCTCAGTAACACTCTCTGTGTCTCCCTGCCCCTCTCTCAGTAACACTCTCTGTGTCTCCCTGCCCCTCTCTCAGTAACACTCTCTGTGTCTCCCTGCCCCTCTCTCAGTAACACTCTCTGTGTCTCCCCGCCCCTCTCTCAGTAACACTCTCTGTGTCTCCCTGCCCCTCTCTCAGTAATACTCTCTGTGTCTCCCTGCCCCTCTCAGTAACACTCTCTGTGTCTCCCCGCCCCTCTCTCAGTAACACTCTCTGTGTCTCCCTGCCCCTCTCTCAGTAACACTCTCTGTGTCTCCCCGCCCCTCTCTCAGTAACACTCTCTGTGTCTCCCCGCCCCTCTCTCAGTAACACTCTCTGTGTCTCCCTGCCCCTCTCTCAGTAACACTCTCTGTGTCTCCCTGCCCCTCTCTCAGTAACACTCTCTGTGTCTCCCTGCCCCTCTCTCAGTAACACTCTCTGTGTCTCCCTGCCCCTCTCTCAGTAACACTCTCTGTGTCTCCCTGCCCCTCTCTCAGTAACACTCTCTGTGTCTCCCTGCCCCTCTCTCAGTAACACTCTCTGTGTCTCCCTGCTCCTCTCTCAGTAACACTCTCTGTGTCTCCCCGCCCCTCTCACCCTCACTCAATCCCTTGCCCGGCCTTACTGATTCCAACCCTATTATGTTCAGCCATTGTCCTCTGATTTGCAGTATGTGGATCCTTGGAGGTTGGTTAATGATGCGGTTCTTGTGTCGTCAGTTGAAGGTTTTCCCGCTGAGGAGCCTCCAGAACCAGCAAATGAGCTTCCTGAAGATATGGGTGAGCCAGTACTCTGAGGCAGTACTCTGAGGCAGTACTCTGAGCCATTACTCTGAGCCAGCTAGTACTCTGAGCCAGTACTCTGAGCCATTACTCTGAGGCAGTACTCTGAGGCAGTACTCTGAGCCATTACTCTGAGCCAACTAGTACTCTGAGCCAGTACTCTGAGCCATTACTCTGAGCCAGTACTCTGAGCCAGTACTCTGAGCCAGCCAGTACTCTGAGCCAGTACTCTGAGCCAGCCAGTACTCTGAGCCATTACTCTGAGCCATTACTCTGAGCCATTACTCTGAGCCAGTACTCTGAGCCAGTACTCTGAGGCAGTACTCTGAGCCAGCCAGTACTCTGAGCCATTACTCTGAGCCATTACTCTGAGCCAGCCAGTACTCTGAGGCAGTACTCTGAGGCAGTACTCTGAGCCATTACTCTGAGCCAGTACTTTGAGCCATTACTCTGAGCCAGCCATTACTCTGAGACAGTACTCTGAGCCATTACTCTGAGCCAGCCAGTACTCTGAGGCAGTACTCTGAGGCAGTACTCTGAGCCATTACTCTGAGCCAGCTAGTACTCTGAGCCAGTACTCTGAGCCATTACTCTGAGCCAGTACTCTGAGCCATTACTCTGAGCCAGTACTCTGAGCCATTACTCTGAGCCAGTACTCTGAGCCATTACTCTGAGCCAGCCAGTACTCTGAGCCAGTACTCTGAGCCAGTACTCTGAGCCATTACTCTGAGACAGTACTCTGAGCCAGCCAGTACTCTGAGCCATTACTCTGAGCCATTACTCTGAGCCAGCCAGTACTCTGAGGCAGTACTCTGAGGCAGTACTCTGAGGCAGTACTCTGAGCCATTACTCTGAGCCATTACTCTGAGCCAGTACTTTGAGCCATTACTCTGAGCCAGCCAGTACTCTGAGCCAGTACTCTGAGCCAGTACTCTGAGCCAGTACTCTGAGCCATTACTCTGTGACGCTCACTATAAGAGCAGTAGGATCATCCCTGCCGACACGTCTTGTCTGTGTTTTCCCCCCTAGAGAACATCAGACACTTTGCCTCCTTGATAACTGATGTGGAAATTGTGAAGGACAGACCCAAAGAGTTGCGCAAGTCTGACAGTGCAGGCATAGAGGAGGATATGGAGCAGGATCTATACACCGACCGGCCTTCAATAGGACCAGAAGCAGAATTCTCTGACGACGATGAGCTGGAGCAGATATATAAGATATCTCGGGATGAGTATCAGGACAAACACCTGGATGAGGAGGCGGAGCTTCTATTGGCGATACAGAGATCAATGGACACTCAAAGTGTCAGCGACCATGAAGACAAAGAGTTGCAAGAAGCTTTGGCCATGTCTTTGACCCAACAGGGCATGGAGGAGACAGAGGATAATTTGCAAATGGCACTAGAGATGTCCTTGAAGGATCAGTGGGGACATCAACATGGTACGACAAGGAGCAGCCACGAGAGAGGAGAGCGTTTTGTCTCCATGGAAGAAGCGGAGAAAGCCCTATGTACTGCCAGACTGCGGGTACTGACGGGGGACGAGACAGATCTAGTGGTGGCTTGTGCTGCCCTGAGGAAGGCCATAGTGGGAGAACTATGTTCCGAGTCCCTGGAGGAAGCACAAGAAGTGTATGTCCAACAAGCAGACATCATCTTGGCCTTGGAAAGGAAGCATGCCGTGAAGATCACTGATCCCGAGGGACAATGGCAAATACAGGGGTTCAGTCAGTTCATCAACAGCTGTCGGCAAGAGTTAATCCAGATACTGAAGGCCTTAAAAGGGGAGAGCAGCCCCCGACAGCCAATGGATCTAGACATGAAGAAAGGCGTCAAGCTTTTGACTTTAGCAGAAACATCAGAGGAGTATGGCCGCGTTTCCCGGCAATTCTACAGCACACTTGGGGAACTGCGGCAGTCTGTTCGTGTCCTGGAGGTTAGTACCCCAATATTCCACCATGTACCCCAATATTCTGCCATGTACACATGAAAGCACCGAATAAGCAATAATATTCCATATCTGGGAATCTAATTTATTAACTGCAAGCAAATATGGCCCAAACCAGTAACCCATAGCAACCTACCAGGTTCATCATTTACTGATAAAGGCCAATGAAATAGTCTTAATAAATGAGCCTTGCTGTCTTGTTTGAGTTCAATAAGACTTTTTATTCTATACTGTAAGACTGTATGTGATACAGCTGCCAGTGGAGGGGCCGAGGGTAGCCTCAGCCTCCTTCTGCATTTGGGCTTGTGCCCCGCCTCGTAGAGTGCACGGAACAATCTCCAACTACAGAGAGAACCAAACACTTTAGACCCTCACCCCAACAATCTGATTAGAATGGAGGTCAATGCAGAACCACTGGGCCAATACAGTTCTCGACAGATTTTCTAACCTGCCTGAGAGATATCTGGCCAAGTTCTAGCAAGACGTTGGTTGAGAAGGCTGTTGGGAAGGCCCCATACATGGCTATTAAGCTTCTGGCCCAGTCATTGGTACTTTGTTCATGAAAATGAGACACCTTCCTCTTGTTTCTGTTTCTCTTGCTTCCTGCAGGTACAGAGAGTGCAGAACGTTCTCCTACACAATCAATATGAGCTAAAAAGGCAGAGCATGTTGGCCCACAGCTCCCGGGGGCCCATTGAGCGCTCACTGTACCATGGAACCACTGAGGCCAGCGCCAGGGAAATCTGCCACGATGGCTTCAACCGAAGCTTCTGCGGCAAGAACGGTGAGAAGAGGAAGAAGTTATTGGAACACAAAATTAAATGTCCCACTCTTAGGAGTCACTGGGGGTGGCACTTTTGGGGGAGTAGATCATCCATCATGAATAACTAGACCATATTTATGGTATTTGGGCACAGCTGGGATACCCCGTGAACTAAATCGTACCACCCCTCGCATTGGCAACACACATGGTACCTTCATTATTTAGGGGCCCAAAATACAGTCAGAATTTCTCTATCCCTTATTTACATAGCAAGGTCCAAATGTCCAAAGCACCCCATTGGGCAGTAATTGTGCATCCAACATTTTCTGCTGCCCAGAATCCATTTTTCCATTCAGCCTCAAATCTGTGCCCCTCCCTTTCTCCCAGTGTTCTGCTCTGTCCCTTGTCACCCTTTGCTGGGGACATCTGTAACGTTCTCCTTCAGTCTCGCCTTCCTTTTTACCTTCTGTCCACTAATGTGACCTTCCATTCAGTTTCTCTTCTACTTACTGGGAACCCCATTTACTCCCATTGCTGTACCCCTGAGCACTTCCTTCCCTGTCCTTCAACTCTCCTTCCCACTTACTTTGTTCCTTGCTTTCCAATCGGTTCCCTTCTGCCCATCTACCCATCCTGTTCTCCTGTTCTTCAGGCCCTTACTGGGATTATAGTCAGGACCAAGGAGGAAGCTTTAGTGCAGGCAAACAAACAGTCCAATATGCAGGATCCAAAGGGTTAAAGAGTCTCTAAGTCCAATTCCAATCAGAGGAGTCAGAATCAGGCAAGACAGTCAGGAACCAGAAGATCATTCAATACAAACAAGTCCTATATTTGGGCATTGAATCCACATCTTCTGCATCCATGTGATGGCCAGGGGCATTGCTATCGTGGATCCGGTGCTGAAGGAGCTGAGGAGAGGAGCGCCATTAGGGGCCCCTTACACAGACCCCACATCTTCCTTTTCTGTCTCCCACCTCACCGTCCAGTTCTCCTTGTCGTCTACCTCTCCAACATCCCCATCTACCTCCCACTCCATCCAACTCTACGTCCAACTCTGCCTCCAACTCCAGCTCCATTGACTCTCTGTGTCCCTATCAGCCCTGACTGGGATTCTCTTTCCTCTTTGCTTTCCAACTGCACCATTTTGTTGTATTTCCATCTCTCGTCCCCGTTGAAGCCTCATGTTTATGTTCTCTCTCCCCAGCTGCTCTTTATGGCCAAGGAGTGTATTTTGCTGTGCAGTCTGTGCTCTCAACGCGGGATAATTATTCACCGCCCTCCTCTGAGGGTAAGAAGTATGTGCTTGTGGCACAGGTCCTTACGGGGGAGTTCACCCTGGGGAAGCCAGAGATGCGGGCACCTCCGCCCCTAGCAGAGACCACTGGGGATGTCCCCCGACGCTACGACAGCCTGGCAGACAGTCTCCAGAATCCTGCAATATTTGTCATATTCAATGACACTCAGGCTTATCCCCAGTACCTTATCACCTGCTGCAAAGGGAGTGGCCAGTGAGGCTGACAGTTTGGCCAGTGAGGTGCATCCAATGTAGGTACGGCAGAAGTGTGCAAGTAACGATGAGCCGGGTCAGTAACTGTGTCCCTCTGGCTACTTCCACCTGTTGCCTGGAATATTTCTCATCCCCATATTCGCCCCACTGGGCTCACCAGGGCTGATGGGAATGGGATAGGGACCTTAGCTTGTAAGCTCCCTGGGGCAGGGACTGATGGGAATGGGATAGGGACCTTAGATTGTAAGCTCACTGGGGCAGGGACTGATGGGAATGGGATAGGGACCTTAGATTGTAAGCTCACTGGGGCAGGGACTGATGGGAATGGGATAGGGACCTTAGATTGTAAGCTCACTGGGGCAGGGACTGATGGGAATGGGATAGGGGCCTTAGATTGTAAGCTCACTGGGGCAGGGACTGATGGGAATGTGATATAGACCTTAGATTGCAAGCTCACTGAGGCAGTGGCTGATGGGAATGGGATAGGGACATTAGATTGTAAGATCCCTGGGGCAAGGACTGATGGGAATGTGATAGGGACCTTAGATTGTAAGCTCACTGGGGCAGGGACTGATGGGAATGTGATAGGGACCTTAGCTTGTAAGCTCACTGGGGCAGGGGCTGATGGGAATGGGATAGGGACCTTAGATTGTAAGCTCACTGGGGCAGGGGCTGATGGGAATGTGATAGGGACCTTAGATTGTAAGCTCACTGGGGCAGGGACTGATGGGAATGATGAATAATCTCAGTAAAGTGCTGCAGCACATACACTATTACATATATATATATATATAAGGATATAAATAATGATTAAGAGTGTGGGTAAGTTTCCTGCCCCACCCTGACTATGCACCCCCACACTCAGGGGTCAGATCTCATAAAAAAACGAACACAGTGGGACGAAATACAATTCCAGTTGCCAATGTGCCACCGTAGTACATAGCCATGTTATTGTCATTCTGTTTTCAATTTGCTTTTATACAATAGCAGCTGGATGTGTTATTATAATAAAGTGCAGATATTACTGTGCGGACTCCTTCCCTGCCCTTCATTCATGTACCTTCATTCAAATCTGCCCCTGCCCCTTGTCTCTCTCTCCCTGCCCCTTGTCTCTCTCTCCCTGCCCCTTGTCTCTCCCTCCCCTGCCCCTTGTCTCTCTCTCCCCTGCCCCTTGTCTCTCTCTCTCCCCTGCCCCTTGTCTCTCCCTCCCCTGCCCCTTGTCTCTCTCTCCCTGCCCCTTGTCTCTCTCTCCCCTGCCCCTTGTCTCTCTCTCCCTGCCCCTTGTCTCTCCCTCCCCTGCCCCTTGTCTCTCTCTCCCTGCCCTTGTCTCTCTCTCCCTGCCCCTTGTCTCTCCCTCCCCTGCCCCTTGTCTCTCTCTCCCTGCCCCTTGTCTCTCTCTCCCCTGCCCCTTGTCTCTCTCTCCCCTGCCCCTTGTCTCTCTCTCTCCCCTGCCCCTTGTCTCTCCCTCCCCTGCCCCTTGTCTCTCTCTCCCTGCCCCTTGTCTCTCCCTCCCCTGCCCCTTGTCTCTCTCTCCCTGCCCCTTGTCTCTCTCTCCCCTGCCCCTTGTCTCTCTCTCTCCCCTGCCCCTTGTCTCTCCTCCCCTGCCCCTTGTCTCTCTCTCCCTGCCCCTTGTCTCTCTCTCCCCTGCCCCTTGTCTCTCTCTCTCCCCTGCCCCTTGTCTCTCCCTCCCCTGCCCCTTGTCTCTCTCTCCCTGCCCCTTGTCTCTCTCTCCCCTGCCCCTTGTCTCTCTCTCCTGCCCCTTGTCTCTCCCTCCCCTGCCCCTTGTCTCACTCTCCCTGCCCCTTGTCTCTCTCTCTCCCTGCCCCTTGTCTCACTCTCCCTGCCCCTTGTCTCTCTCTCTCCCCTGCCCCTTGTCTCTCCCTCCCCTGCCCCTTGTCTCTCCCTCCCCTGCCCCTTGTCTCTCTCTCCCTGCCCCTTGTCTCTCTCTCCCCTGCCCCTTGTCTCTCTCTCCCTGCCCCTTGTCTCTCTCTCCCTGCCCCTTGTCTCTCTCTCCCTGCCCCTTGTCTCTCCCTCCCCTGCCCCTTGTCTCTCTCTCTCCCTGCCCCTTGTCTCTCCCTCTCCCCTGCCCCTTGTCTCTCCCTCCCCTGCCCCTTGTCTCTCCCTCCCCTGCCCCTTGTCTCTCTCTCCCTGCCCCTTGTCTCTCCCTCCCCTGCCCCTTGTCTCTCTCTCTCCTGCCCCTTGTCTCTCTCTCTCCCTGCCCCTTGTCTCTCCCTCCCCTGCCCCTTGTCTCTCTCCCTCCCCTGCCCCTTGTCTCTCCCTCCCCTGCCCCTTGTCTCTCTCTCTCCCCTGCCCCTTGTCTCTCCCTCCCCTGCCCCTTGTCTCTCCCTCCCCTGCCCCTTGTCTCTCTCTCCCCTGCCCCTTGTCTCTCCCTCCCCTGCCCCTTGTCTCTCTCTCTCCCCTGCCCCTTGTCTCTCCCTCCCCTGCCCCTTGTCTCTCCCTCCCCTGCCCCTTGTCTCTCCCTCCCCTGCCCCTTGTCTCTCCCTCCCCTGCCCCTTGTCTCTCTCCCTCCCCTGCCCCTTGTCTCTCTCTCCCTGCCCCTTGTCAAATCAAATCAAATCAAATGAGCTTTATTGGCAGGACCAAATACATTTAGCATTGCCAAAGCAGGTATAGGGTGTAATGGGTGGGGTTAGGGGGTCAGTGTATGGGAATGGGGGGGTTTAAGGGGTGGGGATATGGGGTCAGTATATGGGGACAGGGGAAAGTCCTGTCTCTCTCAGTCTATGACAGTCAGTTACATATTGTGCTGCCATTGTTGCTGTCGGTGCCTCTTCTCCCAGTAGGATGCGGAGTTTTCTCTCTTCTTCTATAGATGGGAAGTCTGGGATGTGATGGGAGAGTCTCTGGCAGTAGGTGTCCCTCAGCGCTGAGTATTTGGGGCAGTGTAGCAGGAAGTGGGTCTCATCCTCTACTGCCTCCTGGTCACATCGCTGGCACAGCCGGCTCTCCCTGGGCCTGTAGGTCTGTCGGTGCCGACCCAGTTCAATCTCCAGGCCGTGGGCACTCAGTCTGTACTGGCTCAGGATCTGTCTGTCTGTGGGGTTCTGTAGCCTTTCCAGGTATGGGGCCAGTTTGTATTCCCTCCCTAGTGATTGGTAGATCGTAAGCTTCTGGGAGTTTGCTATTTCTTTCCTCCAATCACAGATATATTGCTCTTTTGACTGGTTTGTTGTTTGTTTTACTTGGCCTTTAGTCAGTGGGTGGGAGGCTTGGGTGGGCAGGGTACTGATGGGTTGTTTCAGGGCACAAGGCTTTCCCTGGGTCTCATTGTGCAACAAGGCTTTATGATGGTAGGTCCTGGGGTTGCTGTTGTGTAGCCCCTTGTCTCTCTCTCTCCCCTGCCCCTTGTCTCTCTCTCTCCCCTGCCCCTTGTCTCTCTCTCTCCCCTGCCCCTTGTCTCTCTCTCCCCTGCCCCTTGTCTCTCTCTCCCCTGCCCCTTGTCTCTCTCTCCCCTGCCCCTTGTCTCTCTCTCTCCCCTGCCCCTTGTCTCTCCCTCCCCTGCCCCTTGTCTCTCTCTCTCCCCTGCCCCTTGTCTCTCTCTCTCCCCTGCCCCTTGTCTCTCTCTCCCCTGCCCCTCGTCTCTCTCTCTCCCCTGCCCCTTGTCTCTCTCTCTCCCCTGCCCCTTGTCTCCCTCCCCTGCCCCTTGTCTCTCCCTCCCCTGCCCCTTGTCTCTCTCTCTCCCCTGCCCTTGTCTCTCTCTCCCCTGCCCCTTGTCTCTCTCTCCCTGCCCCTTGTCTCTCTCTCCCCTGCCCCTTGTCTCTCTTTCCCCTGCCCCTTGTCTCTCCCTCCCCTGCCCCTTGTCTCTCTCTCTCCCCTGCCCCTTGTCTCTCCCTCCCCTGCCCCTTGTCTCTCCCTCCCCTGCCCCTTGTCTCTCCCTCCCCTGCCCTTGTCTCTCTCCCCTGCCCCTTGTCTCTCCCTCCCCTGCCCCTTGTCTCCCTCCCCTGCCCCTTGTCTCTCCCTCCCCTGCCCCTTGTCTCTCTCCCCTGCCCCTTGTCTCTCCCTCCCCTGCCCCTTGTCTCTCCCTCCCCTGCCCCTTGTCTCTCTCTCCCCTGCCCCTTGTCTCTCTCTCCCCTGCCCCTTGTCTCTCCCTCCCCTGCCCCTTGTCTCTCTCTCCCCCTGCCCCTTGTCTCTCCCTCCCCTGCCCCTTGTCTCCCTCCCCTGCCCCTTGTCTCTCCCTCCCCTGCCCCTTGTCTCTCCCTCCCCTGCCCCTTGTCTCTCTCCCTGCCCCTTGTCTCTCCCTCCCTGCCCCTTGTCTCTCCCTCCCCTGCCCCTTGTCTCTCTCCCTGCCCTTGTCTCTCCCTCCCCTGCCCCTTGTCTCTCCCTCCCCTGCCCCTTGTCTCTCTCTCCCCTGCCCCTTGTCTCTCTCTCCCCTGCCCCTTGTCTCTCCCTCCCCTGCCCCTTGTCTCCCTCCCCTGCCCCTTGTCTCTCCTGCCCCTTGTCTCTCTCCCCTGCCCCTTGTCTCTCCCTCCCCTGCCCCTTGTCTCCCTCCCCTGCCCCTTGTCTCTCCCTCCCCTGCCCCTTGTCTCTCTCTCCCTCACCTGCCCCTTGTCTCTCCCTCCCCTGCCCCTTGTCTCCCTCCCCTGCCCCTTGTCTCTCCCTCCCCTGCCCCTTGTCTCCCTCCCCTGCCCCTTGTCTCTCCCTCCCCTGCCCCTTGTCTCTCCCTCCCCTGCCCCTTGTCTCTCCCTCCCCTGCCCTTGTCTCTCTCCCCTGCCCTTTGTCTCTCTCTCCCCTGCCCCTTGTCTCTCTTTCCCCTGCCCCTTGTCTCTCCCTCCCCTGCCCCTTGTCTCTCCCTCCCCTGCCCCTTGTCTCTCCCTCCCCTGCCCCTTGTCTCTCTCTCCCCTGCCCCTTGTCTCTCTCTCTCCCCTGCCCCTTGTCTCCCTCCCCTGCCCCTTGTCTCTCTCTCCCTGCCCCTTGTCTCTCCCTCCCCTGCCCCTTGTCTCTCCCTCCCCTGCCCCTTGTCTCTCCCTCCCCTGCCCCTTGTCTCTCCCTCCCCTGCCCCTTGTCTCTCCCTCCCCTGCCCCTTGTCTCTCTCTCCCCTGCCCCTTGTCTCTCTCTCTCCCCTGCCCCTTGTCTCTCCCTCCCCTGCCCCTTGTCTCTCCCTCCCTGCCCCTTGTCTCTCCCTCCCCTGCCCCTTGTCTCTCTCCCCTGCCCCTTGTCTCCCTCCCCTGCCCCTTGTCTTCCTCCCCTGCCCCTTGTCTCTCCCTCCCCTGCCCCTTGTCTCTCTCCCCTGCCCCTTGTCTCTCCCTCCCCTGCCCCTTGTCTCTCCCTCCCCTGCCCCTTGTCTCCCTCCCCTGCCCCTTGTCTCCCTCCCCTGCCCCTTGTCTCTCCCTCCCCTGCCCCTTGTCTCTCTCCCCTGCCACTTCTCTCTCCGCCCCCCTCAGTCTGAGCCCTAACCCGTATCTGGCGCCTCCTACAGAGCGACTACTTGCCCCTGTGCCCTCTCAGTCTGAGCCCTAACCCGTATCTGGCGCCCCTACAGAGCGACTACTTGCCCCTGTGCCCCCCTCAGTCTGAGCCCTAACCCGTATCTGGCGCCTCCTACAGAGCGACTACTTGCCCCTGTGCCCTCTCAGTCTGAGCCCTAACCCGTATCTGGCACCCCCTACAGAGTGACTACTTGCCCCTGTGCCCCCCTCAGTCTGAGCCCTAACCCGTATCTGGCGCCTCCTACAGAGCGACTACTTGCCCCTGTGCCCCCTCAGTCTGAGCCCTAACCCGTATCTGGCGCCCCCTACAGAGCGACTGCCTGCCCCTGTGCCCCCTCAGTCTCAGCCCTAACCCGTATCTGGCGCCCCTACAGAGCGACTACTTGCCCTGTGCCCCCCTCAGTCTGAGCCCTAACCCGTATCTGGCGCCCCCTACAGAGCGACTACTTGCCCCTGTGCCCCCTCAGTCTGAGCCCTAACCCGTATCTGGCGCCCCCCACAGAGTGACTACCTGCCCCTGTGCCCCCTCAGTCTCAGCACTAACCCAGATCCCTATATTGGCTAACAATAGGAATAGAGTGCAAGCTCTAAGGCCCCATCGCCAGGCACAATACAAATGAAAGCTGGAATGGCACAATATATACTGTTAGATCAGGGAGACGGCTTCCCCAGCAATAAATTAGGGAGTTACAGATATAGAGAACTTGGGAAGATAATAAAAGTAATTGGCTGTAAACCAGTCAAACCACGGCTAGTATAGGTTTAAAGCGTTGGGTACATGCGACTCCCCTATATGGAAGTGACCAACAGAGCTAGGGTGTAGTGTAACTACAACTCACTGTAGCTGTGTGCAGTGCAGAGTAACAAATGGGCCCCAGAAGGTTCTTTGTGCTAAACCAGAACTTGTGCCCCAGACACTGATCCCCAGGGTTATAGCAATACTCACACAGAGGGGATATCCGGCAATTTGTGCCGCCGGTTTAGCCCCCCTCAGCCGAGGGTGGGGAAGGCCCAGCAACCAGCACGGCCTCCCTGCAGAGCCTGGCCCAGTATCCTCAGGGTGTCCCTTAGCAGCCACGGGTCCCTCACAGCCTCTAGGGGACTCACTTTACTGGGGCCCTGTTGATCCCAGGCTCAGTGGGACTCCCACCAGATGCAGCCAAAGAGAAAGCCCCACCCCCCAGCTAAGCACTATATTAGAGTGTAAAGGGAGGGGCCTACCTAGGAACCAATAAGGTATAAGTGCATAACTATAAACTGATACATGGGTCTTTGTCCAGTAACAGCACAGACTAAGGAAGTTGTAGGGTATAAAGCCATAGGGACATGTTATTATCCCCCATATTCCCATATTTTCCCCCCATATCCCTGTATTATACCTCATATTCCCATATTATCCCTAATATGCCCATATTATCCACCAAATCCCAATATTATACCTCATATTCCCATATTATCCCCCATGTCCCCATATTATACCTCATATTCCCATATTATCCCCCATATCCCCATATTATACCTCATATTCCCATAAATCCCCCATATCCCCATATTATCCCCCATATTATCCCCATATTATACCTCATATTCCCATATTATCCCCCATATCCCCATATTATACCCCATATTCCCATATTATCCCCATATTATACCTCATATTCCCATATTATCCCCCATATCCCCATATTATACCCCATATTCCCATATTATACCTCATATTCCCATATTATCCCCATATTATACCTCATATTCCCATATTATACCTCATATTCCCATATTATCCCCCATATCCCCATATTATCCCCCATATTCCCATATTATACCTCATATTCCCATATTATCCCCATATTATACCTCATATTCCCATATTATACCTCATATCCCCATATTATCCCCCATATCCCCATATTATACCTCATATCCCCATATTATCCCCCATATCCCCATATTATCCCCCATATTCCCATATTATCCCCCATATTCCCATATTATACCTCATATCCCCATATTATCCCCCATATCCCCATATTATCCCCCATATCCCCATATTATCCCCCATATCCCCATATTATACCCCATATCCCCATATTATCCCCCATATTCCCATATTATCCCCATATCCCCATATTATACCCCATATTCCCATATTATCCCCCATATTCCCATATTATCCCCCATATCCCCATATTATACCTCACATTCCCATATTATACCTCATATTTCCATATTATCCCCCATATCCCCATATTATCCCCCATATCCCCATATTATCCCCATATCCCCATATTATACCCCATATCCCCATATTATCCCCCATATCCCCATATTATACCCCATATTCCCATATTATCCCCCATATTCCCATATTATCCCCCATATTCCCATATTATACCTCATATTCCCATATTATACCTCATATTCCCATATTATCCCCCATATCCCCATATTATCCCCCATATCCCCATATTATACCCCATATCCCCATATTATCCCCCATATTCCCATATTATCCCCCATATCCCCATATTATACCCCATATTCCCATATTATCCCCCATATTCCCATATTATCCCCCATATCCCCATATTATACCTCACATTCCCATATTATACCTCACATTCCCATATTATCCCCCATATCCCCATATTATACCCCATATCCCCATATTATACCTCATATCCCCATATTATCCCCCATATTCCCATATTATCCCCCATATCCCCATATTATACCCCATATTATCCCCCATATTCCCATATTATCCCCCATATCCCCATATTATACCCCATATTCCCATATTATCCCCCATATTCCCATATTATCCCCCATATCCCCATATTATACCTCACATTCCCATATTATACCTCATATTCCCATATTATCCCCCATATCCCCATATTATACACCATATTTTTCTGAAAGTACAAATTCCCCCTAGTGTTGCCCAAAGTACAGAGGCTTTTCTGGAGACAAAAGTGCATCCTGATTCTAAAATGTCATCTGCCCCTAAATAAAATGGCGCTTGGAGAACAGAGGAAGTGGAAAGAACGACGTTTGCGTAACGTTGCCATGCCAACTCACCGCCTATTTAAGAGAAATGGCGCCGCCTTCCGCTCACTTGAAGCTCTGCAGGGGCTGCTCATGCGCTATGAAGGGTTTGTTTATAGGAGAACATCACTATGTAATAAATAGTCAATCTAATAAAAGAATATGGTAATTTAAGCCACTTATTTCCACTCACTGCCCCTTATCCAAGGCGTCAACATTATTATCCTTGGGGCACTGGAACTACGGGGGAAAGAAAGGGCAAGTGCCTGAGGCGCAATTGCCCCCCCCCCCCAGCCAAATAATGGAACGTACCAGCCAATAACGAGAAAGGGAAAGACTTTACCTCCCAGTTAGGGCGGGGTCATAGCGCTTAAGAGCGACGACCAATCAGAGTATGGTTGTTGGTTACTAGGCAACAGGAACGTCGGCGAGTTTTCTCCAATTTCCGTTCCCAGGCGGAAGTGTCTGGTTGCTAGGGCAACGCATCGTTGGAACAGGCGGTGGGAGAAGTCAAATCGAGAGGTGAGTCCCCCCGTGTCTCAAGTTTCCAGGTTTCATTCCCGCACCCCATTATCCCGCTCAGACGCACCCCAACCTTCCGTCACTTTCCCAAATCTCTCAGCATTTCCTTATGTGTCCCCTTATTCCTCTTTGTACCCCGATACCCCCTGCTGTTAGGCACCCCAATACTGTACTGTATTCCCTGTCTGCTCACTGCCATCCCCTGGCACAGGCGGCCCCGCTCACTGCCATCCCCTGGCACAGGCGCCCCCGCTCACTGCCATCCCCTGGCACAGGCGCCCCCGCTCACTGCCATCCCCTGGCACAGGCGCCCCCGCTCACTGCCATCCCCTGGCCCAGGCGCCCCCGCTCACTGCCATCCCCTGGCACAGGCGCCCCCGCTCACTGCCATCCCCTGGCCCAGGCGCCCCGCTCACTGCCATCCCCTGGCACAGGCGCCCCCGCTCACTGCCATCCCCTGGCACAGGCGCCCCCGCTCACTGCCATCCCCTGGCCCAGGCGCCCCCGCTCACTGCCATCCCCCTGGCCCAGGCGCCCCCGCTCACTGCCATCCCCTGCCCAGGCGCCCCCGCTCACTGCCATCCCCTGGCCCAGGCGCCCCCGCTCACTGCCATCCCCTGGCACAGGCGCCCCCGCTCACTGCCATCCCCTGGCCCAGGCGCCCCGCTCACTGCCATCCCCTGGCCCAGGCGCCCCCGGGCTCACTGCCATCCCCTGGCACAGGCGCCCCCGCTCACTGCCATCCCCTGCCCAGGCGCCCCCGCTCACTGCCATCCCCTGGCCCAGGCGCCCCCGCTCACTGCCATCCCCTGGCCCAGGCGCCCCCGCTCACTGCCATCCCCTGGCCCAGGCGCCCCCGCTCACTGCCATCCCCTGGCCCAGGCGCCCCGCTCACTGCCATCCCCTGGCACAGGCGCCCCCGCTCACTGCCATCCCCTGGCACAGGCGCCCCCGCTCACTGCCATCCCCTGGCCCAGGCGCCCCCGCTCACTGCCATCCCCTGGCCCAGGCGCCCCCGCTCACTGCCATCCCCTGGCCCAGGCGGCCCCCGCTCACTGCCATCCCCTGGCCCAGGCGCCCCCGCTCACTGCCATCCCTGGCCCAGGCGCCCCCGCTCACTGCCATCCCCTGGCCCAGGCGCCCCCGCTCACTGCCATCCCCTGGCCCAGGCGCCCCCGCTCACTGCCATCCCCTGGCCCAGGCGCCCCCGCTCACTGCCATCCCCTGGCCCAGGCCGCCCCCGCTCACTGCCATCCCCTGGCCCAGGCGCCCCCGCTCACTGCCATCCCCTGGCACAGGCGCCCCCGCTCACTGCCATCCCCTGGCACAGGCGCCCCCGCTCACTGCTATCCCCTGGCCCAGGCGCCCCCGCTCACTGCCATCCCCTGGCCCAGGCGCCCCCGCTCACTGCCATCCCCTGGCCCAGGCGCCCCCGCTCACTGCCATCCCCTGGCCCAGGCGCCCCCGCTCACTGCCATCCCCTGGCCCAGGCGCCCCCGCTCACTGCCATCCCCTGGCCCAGGCGCCCCCGCTCACTGCCATCCCCTGGCCCAGGCGCCCCCGCTCACTGCCATCCCCTGGCCCAGGCGCCCCCGCTCACTGCCATCCCTGGCCCAGGCGCCCCCGCTCACTGCCATCCCCTGGCCCAGGCGGCCCCCGCTCACTGCCATCCCCTGGCCCAGGCGGCCCCGCTCACTGCCATCCCCTGGCCCAGGCGGCCCCGCTCACTGCCATCCCCTGGCCCAGGCGGCCCCGCTCACTGCCATCCCCTGGCCCAGGCGGCCCCGCTCACTGCCATCCCCTGGCCCAGGCGGCCCGCTCACTGCCATCCCCTGGCACAGGCGCCCCCGCTCACTGCCATCCCCTGGCACAGGCGGCCCCGCTCACTGCCATCCCCTGGCCCAGGCGCCCCCGCTCACTGCCATCCCCTGGCACAGGCGCCCCCGCTCACTGCCATCCCCTGGCACAGGCGCCCCCGCTCACTGCCATCCCCTGGCACAGGCGCCCCCGCTCACTGCCATCCCCTGGCCCAGGCGGCCCCGCTCACTGCCATCCCCTGGCCCAGGCGGCCCCGCTCACTGCCATCCCCTGGCCCAGGCGCCCCCGCTCACTGCCATCCCCTGGCCCAGGCGGCCCCGCTCACTGTCATCCCCTGGCACAGGCGGCCCCGCTCACTGTCATCCCCTGGCACAGGCGGCCCCGCTCACTGCCATCCCCTGGCCCAGGCGCCCCCGCTCACTGCCATCCCCTGGCCCAGGCGCCCCCGCTCACTGCCATCCCCTGGCCCAGGCGCCCCCGCTCACTGCCATCCCCTGGCCCAGGCGCCCCCGCTCACTGCCATCCCCTGGCCCAGGCGCCCCCGCTCACTGCCATCCCCTGGCACAGGCGCCCCCGCTCACTGCCATCCCCTGGCACAGGCGCCCCCGCCCCTAACCCTGGGGCAATTATGAATAATATCCGGTGCTGGTTTCCCTTTGGGCTAAACATTAACCCTATCTGTACCAATGGCCCCTTTATTGGGGCTCCCTATAGATCCTCTTAGGTCCCTGTCTGGGTTTCATATGAGGGGTGGGCGTGTCCTAATGGTCCCTGCCAGAAGCACAGTAGGAGGGGGAGAGCCAATCACAGCCCTGCAGTAGGCTTCAGTTCCCTATCAGGTCTGCCTAGCTGCTGATTGGTTCCTATCCTACAGTGCCACCGCCCCCCCCTGCACAGCCTGGGAAAGGAGGCAGCAGGAAGTGGCACAGAGGGTGGGGCTAGTGGGGTTTGGGGGGGAATTTCTCAATAAGTCAGTCCAAAATGCTACTTTTTTAAAGAGACATATCCTATAAAAATTAAGAATGTACCAGTGAATTATACTCCTCTAAATATAGAAGGGTTGTGCTCAATAAAGTTGTGTTTCAGACTGATTTATTGAAAAATTCCCCCCAAACCCCACTAGCCCCGCCCATCTCTTCTACTTCCTGCTTGCTGAATTCTCTGAATGTGCAGGGGAGCCGGCGGCACTCAGTACGCGGCACTGTAGGATAGGAACCAATCAGCAGCTAGGCTGCCCTGATAGGAACTGAAGCCTGTCTGTGCTTGTGTGAGTGCAGGGCTGTGATTGGCTCTCCCCCTCCTACTGTGCTTCTGGCAGGGACCATTAGGACACGCCCACCCCTCATATAAAACACAGATAGGGACCTGAGAGGATCTATAGGGAGCTCCAATAAAGGGGCCATTGGTACAGATAGGGTTAATGTTTAGCCCAAAGGGAAACCAGCACCGGATATTATTCATAATTGCCTACAGGGTTAGGGGTTTCCTTTATCCTATGTGTCTCCTTTAAGCACAATCCTTCTGTATGTAGAGGAGTATAATTCACTTGTACATTCACCATTTTTATAGGATATGTCTCCTTTAAACAGATTCTCTGCTGGTGCCTGTGCGGCCTGTACGGAAGGGCACTACGGCCACCAAAAATAAAACATTCAGGTGAATTATGACTTGTAATCTCATAATTATGACTCTAAAAACTCATAATTCATTTTTTTGGTGGCCCTAGTGCCCTTCCGTAGAGCTGCGCCGTCTCCCCGCTGCCTCACACTGTGATGCCAGACACAGCCCGTGCCCTGCTCGCTGCTCTGCGGAACCGCAGCCTCTGACTCTTTGCTGTCGGAGCTCAATTTTGTGACCTGCCGTTTGACTGAAACAAGTCTTGCTTCTTAGCAGCTAAAGCTTCTGTGTATAGTTATAATTCAGCCACGGAACGTTCCCAGCTAAAGCTTCTGTGAATAGTTCTGATTCAGCCACGGAACGTTCCCAGCTAAAGCTTCTGTGTATAGTTATAATTCAGTCACGGAACGTTCCCAGCTAAAGCTTCTGTGAATAGTTCTGATTCAGCCGCGGAACGTTCCCAGCTAAAGCTTCTGTGTATAGTTATAATTCAGTCACGGAACGTTCCCAGCTAAAGCTTCTGTGAATAGTTATAATTCAGCGACGGAGCATTCCCAGCTAAAGCTTCTGTGTATAGTTATAATTCAGTCACGGAACGTTCCCAGCTAAAGCTTCTGTGTATAGTTATAATTCAGCGACGGAACGTTCCCAGCTAAAGCTTCTGTGTATAGTTATAATTCAGCGACGGAACGTTCCCAGCTAAAGCTTCTGTGTATAGTTATAATTCAGCGACGGAGCATTCCCAGCTAAAGCTTCTGTGAATAGTTCTGATTCAGCCACGGAACGTTCCCAGCTAAAGCTTCTGTGTATAGTTATAATTCAGTCACGGAACGTTCCCAGCTAAAGCTTCTGTGTATAGTTATAATTCAGTCACGGAACGTTCCCAGCTAAAGCTTCTGTGTATAGTTATAATTCAGCGACGGAACGTTCCCAGCTAAAGCTTCTGTGTATAGTTATAATTCAGCGACGGAGCATTCCCAGCTAAAGCTTCTGTGAATAGTTCTGATTCAGCCACGGAACGTTCCCAGCTAAAGCTTCTGTGTATAGTTATAATTCAGCGACGGAGCATTCCCAGCTAAAGCTTCTGTGAATAGTTCTGATTCAGCCATGGAACGTTCCCAGCTAAAGCTTCAGTGAATAGTTCTGATTCAGCCACGGAACGTTCCCAGCTAAAGCTTCTGTGTATAGTTCTGATTCAGCAACGGAACGTTCCCAGCTAAAGCTTCTGTGAATAGTTCTGATTCAGCCACGGAACGTTCCCAGCTAAAGCTTCTGTGTATAGTTATAATTCAGCGACGGAGCATTCCCAGCTAAAGCTTCTGTGAATAGTTCTGATTCAGCCACGGAACGTTCCCAGCTAAAGCTTCTGTGAATAGTTCTGATTCAGCCACGGAACGTTCCCAGCTAAAGCTTCTGTGAATAGTTCTGATTCAGCAACGGAACGTTCCCAGCTAAAGCTTCTGTGAATAGTTCTGATTCAGCAACGGAACGTTCCCAGCTAAAGCTTCTGTGAATAGTTCTGATTCAGCAACGGAACGTTCCCAGCGAAATCTTCTGTGAATAGTTCTGATTCAGCCACGGAACGTTCCCAGCTAAAGCTTCTGTGTATAGTTCTGATTCAGCAACGGAACGTTCCCAGCTAAATCTTCTGTGAATAGTTCTGATTCAGCCACGGAACGTTCCCAGCTAAATCTTCTGTGAAAAGTTCTGATTCAGCCACGGAACGTTCTCAGCTAAAGCTTCTGTGTATAGTTCTGATTCAGCAACGGAACGTTCCCAGCTAAATCTTCTGTGAATAGTTCTGATTCAGCAATGGAACGTTCCCAGCGAAAGCTTCTGTGTATAGTTATAATTCAGCCACAGAACGTTCCCAGCTAAAGCTTCAGTGTATAGTTCTGATTCAGCAATGGAACGTTCCCAGCGAAAGCTTCTGTGTATAGTTCTGATTCAGCAACGGAACGTTCCCAGCTAAAGCTTCTGTGTATAGTTATAATTCAGCCACAGAACGTTCCCAGCTAAAGCTTCAGTGAATAGTTCTGATTCAGCAATGGAACGTTCCCAGCTAAAGCTTCTGTGTATAGTTCTGATTCAGCAACGGAACGTTCCCAGCTAAAGCTTCTGTGTATAGTTATAATTCAGCGACGGAGCATTCCCAGCTAAAGCTTCTGTGAATAGTTCTGATTCAGCCACGGAACGTTCCCAGCTAAAGCTTCTGTGAATAGTTCTGATTCAGCAACGGAACGTTCCCAGCTAAATCTTCTGTGAATAGTTCTGATTCAGCCACGGAACGTTCCCAGCTAAATCTTCTGTGAATAGTTCTGATTCATCCACGGAACGTTCCCAGCTAAAGCTTCTGTGTATAGTTCTGATTCAGCAACGGAACGTTCCCAGCTAAATCTTCTGTGAATAGTTCTGATTCAGCCACGGAACGTTCCCAGCTAAATCTTCTGTGTATTGTTATAATTCAGCGACGGAGCATTCCCAGCTAAAGCTTCTGTGAGTAGTTCTGATTCAGCCACGGAACGTTCCCAGCTAAAGCTTCTGTGTATAGTTATAATTCAGCCACGGAACGTTCCCAGCTAAAGCTTCTGTGAATAGTTCTGATTCAGCAACGGAACGTTCCCAGCTAAAGCTTCTGTGAATAGTTCTGATTCAGCCACGGAACGTTCCCAGCTAAAGCTTCTGTGTATAGTTATAATTCAGCGACGGAACGTTCCCAGCTAAAGCTTCTGTGTATAGTTATAATTCAGCGACGGAGCATTCCCAGCTAAAGCTTCTGTGAATAGTTCTGATTCAGCCACGGAACGTTCCCAGCTAAAGCTTCAGTGAATAGTTCTGATTCAGCAACGGAATGTTCCCAGCTAAAGCTTCAGTGAATAGTTCTGATTCAGCAACGGAACGTTCCCAGCTAAATCTTCTGTGTATAGTTCTGATTCAGCAACGGAACGTTCCCAGCTAAAGCTTCAGTGAATAGTTCTGATTCAGCAACGGAACATTCCCAGCTAAATCTTCTGTGTATAGTTCTGATTCAGCAACGGAACGTTCCCAGCTAAATCTTCTGTGTATAGTTCTGATTCAGCAACGGAACGTTCCCAGCTAAAGCTTCTGTGTATAGTTATAATTCAGCCACGGAACGTTCCCAGCTAAAGCTTCAGTGAATAGTTCTGATTCAGCAACGGAACGTTCCCAGCTAAAGCTTCTGTGTATAGTTCTGATTCAGCAACGGAACGTTCCCAGCTAAAGCTTCTGTGTATTGTTATAATTCAGCGACGGAGCATTCCCAGCTAAAGCTTCTGTGAGTAGTTCTGATTCAGCCACGGAACGTTCCCAGCTAAAGCTTCTGTGTATAGTTATAATTCAGCCACGGAACGTTCCCAGCTAAAGCTTCAGTGAATAGTTCTGATTCAGCAACGGAACGTTCCCAGCTAAAGCTTCTGTGTATAGTTCTGATTCAGCCACGGAACGTTCCCAGCTAAAGCTTCTGTGAATAGTTCTGATTCAGCCATGGAACGTTCCCAGCTAAAGCTTCAGTGAATAGTTCTGATTCAGCAACGGAACGTTCCCAGCTAAAGCTTCAGTGAATAGTTCTGATTCAGCCACGGAACGTTCCCAGCGAAATCTTCTGTGTATAGTTATAATTCAGCCACGGAACGTTCCCAGCTAAAGCTTCTGTGTATAGTTCTGATTCAGCAACGGAACGTTCCCAGCTAAATCTTCTGTGTATAGTTATAATTCAGCCACAGAACGTTCCCAGCTAAAGCTTCAGTGAATAGTTCTGATTCAGCAATGGAACGTTCCCAGCTAAATCTTCTGTGTATAGTTATAATTCAGCCACGGAACGTTCCCAGCTAAAGCTTCAGTGAATAGTTCTGATTCAGCAACGGAACGTTCCCAGCTAAATCTTCTGTGAATAGTTCTGATTCAGCAATGGAACGTTCCCAGCTAAATCTTCTGTGTATAGTTATAATTCAGCCACGGAACGTTCCCAGCTAAAGCTTCTGTGTATAGTTCTGATTCAGCCACGGAACGTCCCCAGCTAAAGCTTCAGTGAATAGTTCTGATTCAGCAACGGAATGTTCCCAGCTAAAGCTTCAGTGAATAGTTCTGATTCAGCAACGGAACGTTCCCAGCTAAATCTTCTGTGTATAGTTCTGATTCAGCAACGGAACGTTCCCAGCTAAAGCTTCAGTGAATAGTTCTGATTCAGCAACGGAACGTTCCCAGCTAAATCTTCTGTGTATAGTTCTGATTCAGCAACGGAACGTTCCCAGCTAAATCTTCTGTGTATAGTTCTGATTCAGCAACGGAACGTTCCCAGCTAAAGCTTCAGTGAATAGTTCTGATTCAGCAACGGAACGTTCCCAGCTAAATCTTCTGTGTATAGTTCTGATTCAGCAACGGAACGTTCCCAGCTAAATCTTCTGTGTATAGTTCTGATTCAGCAACGGAACGTTCCCAGCTAAAGCTTCTGTGTATAGTTATAATTCAGCCACGGAACGTTCCCAGCTAAAGCTTCAGTGAATAGTTCTAATTCAGCCACGGAACGTTCCCAGCTAAAGCTTCAGTGAATAGTTCTGATTCAGCCACGGAACGTTCCCAGCTAAAGCTTCAGTGAATAGTTCTAATTTAGCCACGGAACGTTCCCAGCTAAAGCTTCTGTGAATAGTTCTAATTCAGCCACGGAACGTTCCCAGCTAAAGCTCAGTGAATAGTTCTAATTCAGCCACGGAACGTTCCCAGCTAAATCTTCTGTGTATAGTTATAATTCAGCAACGGAACGTTCCCAGCTAAAGCTTCTGTGTATAGTTATAATTCAGCCACGGAACGTTCCCAGCTAAAGCTTCAGTGAATAGTTCTGATTCAGCCACGGAACGTTCCCAGCTAAAGCTTCAGTGAATAGTTCTGATTCAGCCACGGAACGTTCCCAGCTAAAGCTTCAGTGAATAGTTCTAATTTAGCCACGGAACGTTCCCAGCTAAAGCTTCTGTGAATAGTTCTAATTCAGCCACGGAACGTTCCCAGCTAAAGCTCAGTGAATAGTTCTAATTCAGCCACGGAACGTTCCCAGCTAAAGCTTCAGTGAATAGTTGGAGCAAGAAGGGTCCTGCCCCTATAGAGTTAGAGTACAGATAGCTGTATATGTGTGAGTCCAGTTTCAGGCTGTAACTATAGATACTGCTGTAAGGAAGGGCCCCTGAAGCTGAGCCCCGGCACCCTGTATGGATCATACACCCTGTATCCCTGTCACTGATCCATACTGTTTGTTCCTTTCCCAGGTACCGCCGGGTCCGAGCCTTCCCCACAGGAGCCAATGGCATTCTAGAGGTTCATTAGCCGAGGGGCCAGGAACCGCTTGTGCACCATGAGTGGCCCAGAGGTGGAGGATCACATCTCCCAGAAATATGAGATCAAAAAGCGACTGGGAAAGGGCGTGAGTAAAGAATGCAGATTGCCTGGCCCAGCCCTGCTGTCTGTGTAGGGGATAATACTGGGGCCCTAACTTCATTTGCATTTCATTCATCCCATTGGCTTTATCTTACCAGCCAGTGATGTAAGAGATATGCAAATGAAGCAGGGAAGACACGCCCACTACCAGAACTTCCTGTTTGGCCTGAATGCAACTTGATGTCCGCAATTCTTATGTACCCCCATCTCTGTACTTTCCCTATAGGCATACGGCACTGTATGGGGGGGCTGTTCCCTACCCATGGGTGAGCGCTTATGTACCCCCATCTCTGTACTTTCCCTATAGGCATAGGTCACTGTATGGGGGGGCTGTTCCCTACCCATGGGTGAGCGCTTATGTACCCCCATCTCTGTACTTTCCCTATATGCATACGGCACTGTATGGGGGGGCTGTTCCCTACCCATGGGTGAGCGCTTATGTACCCCCATCTCTGTACTTTCCCTATAGGCATACGGCACTGTATGGGGGGGCTGTTCCCTACCCATGGGTGAGCGCTTATGTACCCCATCTCTGTACTTTCCCTATAGGCATACGGCACTGTATGGGGGGGCTGTTCCCTACCCATGGGTGAGCGCTTATGTACCCCATCTCTGTACTTTCCCTATAGGCATACGGCACTGTATGGGGGGGCTGTTCCCTACCCATGGGTGAGCGCTTATGTACCCCCATCTCTGTACTTTCCCTATAGGCATACGGCACTGTATGGGGGGGCTGTTCCCTACCCATGGGTGAGCGCTTATGTACCCCATCTCTGTACTTTCCCTATAGGCATACGGCACTGTATGGGGGAGCTGTTCCCTACCCATGGGTGAGCGCTTATGTACCCCATCTCTGTACTTTCCCTATAGGCATACGGCACTGTATGGGGGGGCTGTTCCCTACCCATGGGTGAGAGCTTATGTACCCCCATCTCTGTACTTTCCCTATAGGCATACGGCACTGTATGGGGGGGCTGTTCCCTACCCATGGGTGAGCGCTTATGTACCCCCATCTCTGTACTTTCCCTATAGGCATACGGCACTGTATGGGGGGGCTGTTCCCTACCCATGGGTGAGCGCTTATGTACCCCATCTCTGTACTTTCCCTATAGGCATACGGCACTGTATGGGGGGGCTGTTCCCTACCCATGGGTGAGCGCTTATGTACCCCCATCTCTGTACTTTCCCTATAGGCATACGGCACTGTATGGGGGGGCTGTTCCCTACCCATGGGTGAGCGCTTATGTACCCCCATCTCTGTACTTTCCCTATAGGCATACGGCACTGTATGGGGGGCTGTTCCCTACCCATGGGTGAGCGCTTATGTACCCCCATCTCTGTACTTTCCCTATAGGCATACGGAATTGTATGGGGGGGGCTGTTCCCTACCCATGGGTGAGCGCTTATGTACCCCATCTCTGTACTTTCCCTATAGGCATACGGCACTGTATGGGGGGGCTGTTCCCTACCCATGGGTGAGCGCTTATGTACCCCCATCTCTGTACTTTCCCTATAGGCATACGGCACTGTATGGGGGGGCTGTTCCCTACCCATGGGTGAGCGCTTATGTACCCCCATCTCTGTACTTTCCCTATAGGCATACGGCACTGTATGGGGGGCTGTTCCCTACCCATGGGTGAGCGCTTATGTACCCCCATCTCTGTACTTTCCCTATAGGCATACGGCACTGTATGGGGGGGCTGTTCCCTACCCATGGGTGAGCGCTTATGTACCCCATCTCTGTACTTTCCCTATAGGCATACGGCACTGTATGGGGGGGCTGTTCCCTACCCATGGGTGAGCGCTTATGTACCCCCATCTCTGTACTTTCCCTATAGGCATACGGCACTGTATGGGGGGCTGTTCCCTACCCATGGGTGAGCGCTTATGTACCCCCATCTCTGTACTTTCCCTATAGGCATACGGCACTGTATGGGGGGCTGTTCCCTACCCATGGGTGAGCGCTTATGTACCCCATCTCTGTACTTTCCCTATAGGCATACGGAATTGTATGGGTGGGCTGTTCCCTACCCATGGGTGAGCGCTTATGTACCCCCATCTCTGTACTTTCCCTATAGGCATACGGCACTGTATGGGGGGGCTGTTCCCTACCCATGGGTGAGCGCTTATGTACCCCATCTCTGTACTTTCCCTATAGGCATACGGAATTGTATGGGTGGGCTGTTCCCTACCCATGGGTGAGCGCTTATGTACCCCCATCTCTGTACTTTCCCTATAGGCATACGGCACTGTATGGGGGGGCTGTTCCCTACCCATGGGTGAGCGCTTATGTACCCCATCTCTGTACTTTCCCTATAGGCATACGGGACTGTATGGGGGGCTGTTCCCTACCCATGGGTGAGCGCTTATGTACCCCCATCTCTGTACTTTCCCTATAGGCATACGGCATTGTATGGGGGGGCTGTTCCCTACCCATGGGTGAGCGCTTATGTACCCCCATCTCTGTACTTTCCCTATAGGCATACGGAATTGTATGGGTGGGCTGTTCCCTACCCATGGGTGAGCGCTTATGTACCCCATCTCTGTACTTTCCCTATAGGCATACGGAATTGTATGGGTGGGCTGTTCCCTACCCATGGGTGAGCGCTTATGTACCCCATCTCTGTACTTTCCCTATAGGCATACGGAATTGTATGGGGGGGCTGTTCCCTACCCATGGGTGAGCGCTTATGTACCCCCATCTCTGTACTTTCCCTATAGGCATACGGCACTGTATGGGGGGGCTGTTCCCTACCCATGGGTGAGCGCTTATGTACCCCATCTCTGTACTTTCCCTATAGGCATACGGAATTGTATGGGTGGGCTGTTCCCTACCCATGGGTGAGCGCTTATGTACCCCCATCTCTGTACTTTCCCTATAGGCATACGGCACTGTATGGGGGGGCTGTTCCCTACCCATGGGTGAGCGCTTATGTACCCCCATCTCTGTACTTTCCCTATAGGCATACGGAATTGTATGGGTGGGCTGTTCCCTACCCATGGGTGAGCGCTTATGTACCCCCATCTCTGTACTTTCCCTATAGGCATACGGCACTGTATGGGGGGGCTGTTCCCTACCCATGGGTGAGCGCTTATGTACCCCCATCTCTGTACTTTCCCTATAGGCATACGGAATTGTATGGAAAGCTATTGATCGCAAATCTGGAGAAATTGTTGCTGTGAAAAAAATCTTTGATGCTTTCCGGAATCGCACGGATGCTCAGGTGAGACTTTCCCTTTACACTGTAAGTCTGACAGAAGTCTTCCCCCCCCCCACCCTGGCCAAGAGCCCTGGTTAACCTGCCCCCACCCCCCCACCCCTAGTATTGGGGCATTGGTGCTGCTATGTGCAATTTTGTCCCCCAAAGCATCATTTATTATTTATTCATTTTTTTTTTTTCTAAACAGAGAACTTTTCGTGAAATCATGTTCCTGCAGGTAAAGTGCTAGTTCTTATTCTGTGTCTCATTTCTATCATGCACGCTGTCTCTCCGCTCTGTCTGTCCATCTCATGTGCAGTCTCTTTTCTCTCTCTGTGCTGTGCATGTTGTCTGTCACTATTCCCTCTCCATAATGTGCTGCGTCTGTGCATGATGCGCAGTCTCTCTGTCCCTTCCCTCTCTGTGAAGCACAGTCTCTCTGACCCCTCTGCATAGTGCGCTGTCTCTCTGTCCCTTCCCTCTCTGTGAAGCACAGTCTCTCTGACCCCTCTGCATGATGCGCTGTCTCTCTGACCCTATGCTGCACACAGCTGCCCCTGCTCTATGATGTGCCCCTCTCACTTTATCTTCTGACCCCTCGGCAGGAGTTCGGGGAGCACCCAAACATCATCAAGTTGCTAAATGTCATTCGAGCTCAGAACGATAAGGATATTTACCTGGTGTTTGAGCACATGGGTAAGTCTGTTCCCTGCCTGTATCCGTGTGTATAGAGCTGTACTGCCTGGGCTTGTAGCCCTCCTGATACCGTCTGTGGGGTGTATCTCCCTGGGAGCAGTGGAACCAGCAGCCTTTAGCCCATGGAGTAGCGGTGCCCAGGGGAGCTGTATAGTTGTACTGTGTGTGTGTGTATGTATGTATGTATATTTATATACACACTGTGTATGACAGAGACAGACCTACACGCAGTGATAAAGAAGGGGAACCTGCTGAGAGACATCCATATGAGATACATCCTCTACCAACTGCTCAAGGCAACCAAGTTTATCCACTCCGGCAATGTCATTCATAGGGACCAAAAGGTAAATGTTATTGCTTGTATCCCCATCCTGTTCTTCTTTCTACATGCCCCCTCGTAAGCCCATTGCCCCCTCACTGCTCCTACTTACCCACCCCTCACTTTCTACCTGCCCCCTCGTAAGCCTATTGCCCCCTCACTGCTCCTACTTCCCTGCCCTTTCTACCTGCCCCCTCGTAAGCCCATTGCCCCCTCACTGCTCCTACTTACCCACCCCTCACTTTCTACCTGCCCCCTCGTAAGCCCATTGCCCCCTCACTGCTCCTACTTCCCTGCCCTTTCTACCTGCCCCCTTGTAAGCCCATTGCCCCCTCACTGCTCCTACTTCCCTGCCCTTTCTACCTGCCCCCTTGTAAGCCCATTGCCCCCTCACTGCTCCTACTTCCCTGCCCTTTCTACCTGCCCCCTTGTAAGCCCATTGCCCCCTCACTGCTCCTACTTCCCTGCCCTTTCTACCTGCCCCCTCGTAAGCCCATTGCCCCCTCACTGCTCCTACTTACCCACCCCTCACTTTCTACCTACCCCCTCGTAAGCCCATTGCCCCCTCACTGCTCCTACTTCCCTGCCCTTTCTACCTGCCCCCTCGTAAGTCCATTGCCCCTCACTGCTCCTACTTCCCTGCCCTTTCTACATGCCCCCTCGTAAGCCCATTGCCCCCTCACTGCTCCTACTTACCCACCCCTGACTTCCCTGCCCTTTCTACCTGCCCCCTCGTAAGCCCATTGCCCCATTCACTGGAGTTGGCATGATCCCTGTGTGCCACCCTATCAACCTTCTTCCCTTCGATGGGGTTATTTGTATTTCAGCCCTCTAACATCCTGCTGGACGGGGACTGCCTGGTGAAACTGTGTGACTTCGGCCTCGCGCGCTCGCTCTATCAGATCCAGGAGGATGCGGGGAACCCGGCACTTACAGAATATGTCGCTACTCGTTGGTACAGAGCCCCAGAGATCCTGCTGGCATCCCACCGGTACGTGTATAGCTGCACTATTCCGTGACATACAGGCAGGTGTAAGCTCCCAGCTAGTGGGGCTACTACAGGTACGTATATAGCAGTACTACTCCCTGACATACAGGCAGGTGTAAGCTCCCAACTAGTGGGGATACTACAGGTACGTATATAGCAGTACTACTCCCTGATATACAGGCAGTTGTATGCTCCCAGCTAGTGGGGTTACTACAGGTACGTATATAGCAGAACTACTCCCTGACATACAGGCAGGTGTAAGCTCCCAGCTAGTGGGGTTACTACAGGTACGTATATAGCAGTACTACTCCCTGATATACAGGCAGGTGTAAGCTCCCAGCTAGTGGGGTTACTACAGGTACGTATATAGCAGTACTATTCCCTGATATACAGGCAGGTGTAAGCTCCCAGCTAGTGGGGTTACTACAGGTACGTGTATAGCAGCACTACTCCCTGATATACAGGCAGGTGTAAGCTCACAGCTAGTGGGGATACAACAGGTACGTGTATAGCAGTACTACTCCCTGACATACAGGCAGGTGTAAGCTCCCAGCTAGTGGGGTTACTACAGGTACGTATATAGCAGTACTACTCCCTGACATACAGGCAGGTGTAAGCTCCCAGCTAGTGGGGTTACTACAGGTACGTATATAGCAGTACTACTCCCTGATATACAGGCAGGTGTAAGCTCCCAGCTAGTGGGGTTACTATAGGTATGTATATAGCAGAACTACTCCCAGATATACAGGCAGGTGTAAGCTCCCACCTAGTGGGGTTACTGCAGGTACGTGTATAGCAGCACTACTCCCTAAAATACAGGCAGGTGTAAGCTCCCAGCTAGTGGGGTTACTACAGGTACATGTATAGCAGCACTACTCCCTGATATACAGGCCGGTGTAAGCTCCCAGCTAGTGGGGTTACTACAGGTACGTGTATAGCAGTACTACTCCCTCATATACAGGCAGGTGTTAAGCTCCCAGCTAGTGGGGTTACTACAGGTACGTATATAGCAGTACTACTCCCTCATATACAGGCAGGTGTAAGCTCCCAGCTAGTGGGATTACTGCAGGTACGTGTATAGCAGTACTACTCCCTCATATACAGGCAGGTGTTAAGCTCCCAGCTAGTGGGGTTACTACAGGTACGTGTATAGCAGTACTACTCCCTCATATACAGGCAGGTGTAAGCTCCCAGCGAGTGGGGTTACTGCAGGTACGTGTATAGCAGCACTACTCCCTGATATACAGGCAGGTGTAAGCTCCCAGTGTATAGCGGTACCGGGCACTTCTGTACAAGTGTATAGTGGTACCGGGCATTACTGTACAAGTGTATAGCGGTACCGGGCATTATTGTACAAGTGTATAGCGTTACCGGCCATTACTGCTAAAGTGTATAGTGGTACCGGCCATTACTGCTCAAGTGTATAGCGGTACCGGCCATTACTGCTCAAGTGTATAGCGGTACCGGGCATTACCGTGTTCTCTCTGCATTGCCAGGTACACTAAGGGTGTGGATATGTGGAGTGTGGGCTGCATCCTGGGGGAGATGTTGCTTGGGAAACCCCTTTTTCCAGGAACGTCTACTATCAACCAGATTGAGCGGATTATGAGCATAATTGAGCCCCCCACTCATGAAGGTAAGGAGAAGGGTCTGCACAACTATCTGTCTTCTAAATGTTCCATAGACAGGTATAACATAGGGATGTCTGGCCAGTGGGGTTCCTGACTCAATATCATGATGTGCTTATGTGCTCTTTCTCTGTTGTCTCTCTCACACTCTCTCTCACTCTCTGTCTCACTCTCTTTCTCTCTCACACTCTCGCTCTCTCTCACCCTATTAGAGTGCAGACAGTCTTGCTGTTCTTGGCAGAACTTGCCCTTTAGGCCCAATAGACAGTAACCGTAGCCTTTGCCCTTATCCCTACAGATATTCTGGCTATAAGGTCGGAGTACGGTGCATCAGTAATTGGCAGGATGGCGGCTAAGTGAGTATGCACTCTGTGTGGGCCCGATGTATGGAATGCTGTGCTCCAATCAAAACATCCCAGCCCTGTCAGTGTGTGGGAGATGGGCGAGGCTGCTGGGAAGGCACAAGTGCAGAAAATAGTAAGCTGAGCTCAGGAGAGGAGGTTAGGAGGAAAGATAAGAACAGACAGACAGCATTTCTATGGGAACCAGCAATGCCGTTGCTTCATTGGCTGCTAGACTGGGGGGTGTGTTTAGTAATCTGTGCTGAGAAGAACTGAGCATGCCCATAGCCAAAAGCCAAAGTAAATTCCTGAGAGAGGGGGTGAAAGGGTTAGAGGAGGAGAAGGAAATGTAAGTGATTGGGGGATACTGCGGCCTTACTAGTAACCTTTTTGTGTGTGTGCCCCCACCGTGCCATCTCTGCCCCATTGCTGTGCCCTATACCCAATGATTTGGCTTCTTTCCTCAAGGCAGAGGGTGCCCCTGGCAGAGCTGTTCCCGGCAAGTTGCCCCAGGGAAGCCCTTGACCTGCTGAGTAAACTTCTAGTCTTCAACCCGGGGAAAAGACTTACAGCAGAGGGGGCTCTGGAACATCCGTATGTCAGCAGGTACAGTCTACCCCCCCCCGGTATGTGCCCCAGAGCCTCCATTGTACTGTAATGTTACCCCCCTGTACTGTATGTGCCCCAGAGCCTCCATTGTACAGTAATGTTACCCCCCTGTACTGTATGTGCCCCAGAGCCTTCATTGTACAGTAATGTTACCCCCCTGTACTGTATGTGCCCCAGAGCCTCCATTGTACAGTAATGTTACCCCCCTGTACTGTATGTGCCCCAGAGCCTTCATTGTACAGTAATGTTACCCCCCTGTACTGTATGTGCCCCAGAGCCTCCATTGTACAGTAATGTTACCCCCCTGTACTGTATGTGCCCCAGAGCCTTCATTGTACAGTAATGTTACCCCCCCTGTACTGTATGTGCCCCAGAGCCTCCATTGTACAGTAATGTTACCCCTGTACTGTATGTGCCCCAGAGCCTTCATTGTACTGTAATGTTACCCCCCTGTACTGTATGTGCCCCAGAGCCTCCATTGTACAGTAATGTTACCCCTGTACTGTATGTGCCCCAGAGCCTCCATTGTACAGTAATGTTACCCCCCTGTACTGTATGTGCCCCAGAGCCTTCATTGTACAGTAATGTTACCCCCCTGTACTGTATGTGCCCCAGAGCCTCCATTGTACAGTAATGTTACCCCCCTGTACTGTATGTGCCCCAGAGCCTTCATTGTACAGTAATGTTACCCCTGTACTGTATGTGCCCCAGAGCCTTCATTGTACAGTAATGTTACCCCCTTGTACTGTATGCGCCCCAGAGCCTTCACTGTACAGTAATGTTACCCCCTGTACTGTATGTGCCCCAGAGCCATCATTGTACAGTAATGTTACCCCCGTACTGTATGTGCCCCAGAGCCTTCATTGTACCGTAATGTTACCCCCCCCGTACTGTATGTGCCCCAGAGCCTTCATTGTACAGTAATGTTACCCCCCTGTACTGTATGTGCCCCAGAGCCTTCATTGTACAGTAATGTTACCCCCCCGTACTGTATGTGCCCCAGAGCCTTCATTGTACAGTAATGTTACCCCCCCTGTACTGTATGTGCCCCAGAGCCTTCATTGTACAGTAATGTTACCCCCCCTGTACTGTATGTGCCCCAGAGCCTTCATTGTACTGTAATGTTACCCCCCCCCCCGTACTGTATGTGTCTCCGTTAGATTCCACTCCCCGGCCCGGGAACCTGCATTGGATTACGATGTTATTCTCCCAGTGGACGATGACACCCAGTTGTCTGTGGCTGAATATCGGAACAAACTGTATGAGGTGAGAGAGTGGGTGCATTCTGTCCCATGGGGTCCCCTCGCCTTCCCGGAATGTTCCATTTAGTCTTCTCACAGCTGGCCCGCTGGCACCCCCACGCCTGGCTGCTTTCCTGCCCCCTGGCACCCCCACGCCTGGCTGCTTTCCTGCCCCCTGGCACCCCCACGCCTGCCTGCTTTCCTGCCCGCTGGCACCCCCACGCCTGGCTGCTTTCCTGCCCCCCGGCATCCCCAAACCTGGCTGCTTTCCTGTTGCAGATGATTCTTGAGAGGAAAATGAACATTCGAAGACAGAAAAGAGAAGCACAAAAAGAAAGCGTAAGCTCTTTGGCCAGTGCTGCAGAAGGCAAACAGGTTGCAGATACTTCAAAACATCCAGCAGCCCCAACAGGCACCAACCCTGCACCCCAAGAAATTTCCTCCACTGTTCCCCAAAGAGCTGCCATTGCTGCTCCCAACCAACCCCCAGCGCTAAAGGACAGCACCCAACAGAGCCCAAAGGGCAAAGCACCTTCTTCCAACCCCATAAGCCACAGCACCACCCACGGTGAGTAGCACCCACTAACTGTGCAGCCCCCCCTATCTGTAGCTCCCACTAACTATGTGCAGCTCCGGTGCCCCTTCCCACAGGTGGCAGACTCCAAGGCACAGTAACATCCCCCAGGCCAGCAATATAGGGCTCCCCCTGGTGGCAGCCTCCAAGGCACTGTAACACCCCCCCAGGCCAGCAATATAGGGCTCCCCCTGGTGGCAGACTCCAAGGCACAGTAACATCCCCCCAGGCCAGCAATATAGGGCTCCCACAAGTGGCAGACTCCAAGGCACAGTAACATCCCCCCAGGCCAGCAATATAGGGCTCCCACAGGTGGCAGACTCCAAGGCACAGTAACACCCCCCCAGGCCAGCAATATAGGGCTCCCCCTGGTGGCAGACTCCAAGGCACAGTAACATCCCCCCAGGCCAGCAATATAGGGCTCCCCCTGGTGGCAGCCTCCGAGGCACAGTAACACCCCCCCAGGCCAGCAATATAGGGCTCCCCCTGGTGGCAGCCTCCGAGGCACAGTAACACCCCCCCAGGCCAGCAATATAGGGCTCCCCCTGGTGGCAGCCTCCGAGGCACAGTAACACCCCCCCAGGCCAGCGATATAGGGCTCCCCCTGGTGGCAAACTCCAAGGCACAGTAACAACCCCCCCCCCCCCCAGGCCAGCAATATAGGGCTCCCCCTGGTGGCAAACTCCAAGGCACAGTAACACCCCCCCCTCAAGCCAGCAATATAGGGCTCCCACAGGTGGCAGCCTCCAAGGCACAGTAACACCCCCCCCTCAGGCCAGCAATATAGGGCTCACCCTGGTTGCAGACTCCAAGGCACAGTAACACCCCCCCCTCAGGCCAGCAATATAGGGCTCCCCCTGGTGGCAGCCTCCAAGGCACAGTAACACCCCCCCTTCAGGCCAGCAATATAGGGCTCCCCCTGGTGGCAGCCTCCAAGGCACAGTAACACCCCCCCCCCCAGGCCAGCAATATAGGGCTCCCCCTGGTGGCAGCCTTCCTGGGAACTGCGTTTCCTCTAAGCCAAATGCCAAGGTAGAGATCCCCTGGGGCGACCCAAGAGCACTGTTCCTCCAGGCAGTTCCAGGATTAGGGGCCCAGGGTTCCTTTGGGTAAATGCCTACAGAGTAACACAAATTACTAGTCCTTAGGGGTCGGGGAATCCAACCAGTTGGGGGAGTCTTGCTGGTGCAGTTAGGGTAGATGGTAAGGGAACACAGAGGAGGGGTGTCTTGCCACTGCCAGAGGGCACCCCAATGTCTCTGAAGAAGATGCCCCTAGCCAGGAGCTACCCACGCAGCTTACTCACCCCCTGCTGCTGCTGCAACAACAACCCTCACTTCCCACACCGACAGCACTTTGTTTTAGTTGGGGGAGGGATTTGCCAGACCCCTGAGCTAAACTGGGTAACGTTCCCTTTACTGGTGTCTTTTCTACACTAAATATGGGGAACCATGGGAAAGAACTGCAAGAACATTCCAACAGCCAAACAACATGTCTCATCAGTCTTTTGTGCCCTCCCAGGTAGCTCAGAGGACTGGCGGGCAGCACAGAACAGGAAGGAGGGCCAACAGAACAGCAACCAGCAGGGGGCAGCAGGTTCCACTGCACAGGAGGTGAGACCGCACCATTTATTTACTGGAGGTTCCTTTCAGGGGTAACCTAGGGGGTCACTGGGGTACATTCTGTATACTGTAAAGTTAGGTATTAAAATATACTTTCTCTTATGTCCTGGGGGGCACAGGAACCATGGGGTTAAACCCCTCCCATCAGGTGGTGGGACACTTGTATATAACTCCCCTTCCACCTCCAGGTACTCAGTTTTTGTTGCAAACAGAAGGTGGACAGAGGCCTGTAGAGAGGGGGGAGTAGCCTCAACTCCTGGGGTGATATCCGAGTCTGCCTGGCTGAACTCAACGAGCCACGGGCAGGGCAAGTAATATGCGGCTCTATTGGGCTGGGCACAACCAGTGAGTGTATTACAGGGGGGAGCATGAGGTTTCCTCTGGTCCCCCCCACACCAGCCCCCGGTACTCCCTCTGTGACTGAGCGACCATGAGGGAGGTCAAGTCTGGGCAGAAGGAACCGGTGTGCGTGCAACTCTGCAGCTCCATCAGAGCCCATCATTTCTGCTCAGAACCCTAATTCATCTTCAGTAGCCCTGGGGGGAACTATGGCCTCTTCATCTGGCCCTGGAACTGCTGGAACTCCCAACACTCCCGCTGGGCCATTTCCCTATCTCAATTCCTTCAAGGAATACCGGTCCCGGCTTCTTCTCTAGACAGGGTCCTAGAGAAACTTGCCACACTCCTAAAAGACCACTCAAGGGCAGATCATCTGCAGCTATTGACATGGCGATTCCCTCCGGGTCTCTGTCAGACTCAGAAGTAGACCCCCTTGGTGAGGAGGAGTTATCTCCCTCTGGGCCCGAATGGCAGGAATCCTGTCCCCCCAATCCCATTTGAGGATCTTGTGGCCAGGAAGCCATCTCCTTTATTTGCTATATGGGTTCCCTCAAGCACTCCCTCCCGCACTTTGCTCCGCCCCAGCACACCATGCATTATGGCTGCGCCTTTGGTTGGCCGACAGTTCTCTCACTTCATTGCCATTTAATGGCTCACGTTTGGCGAGGAGTTGGAGAAAATGATTTCACAGGTTACGGGAGGCAAAAGCAGCCGCTACCTCAAACCAAATCTACAGGCAACTCTTTCACCAGGAAGAGATCCAGATTTGTTTTGGTTCAGGGGTCTCGCAGCTCCAAGGCTTCTTCCCCACCCAGACTTCAAGGGGACATCTAAACCCTCCAATGATAAGCAGTCTTCGTCATGACTGGCCGAGAACCCCTCTGGTAGATCTGCTGGGAGGCGGAAACTTGAGAGACTTTGCGGAACCTGGGAGGAATAGTTGACGACCCGTGGGTGACACAATCACATCTCGTAGGTGCCGTAGGTGCCGGTTCTCCAGGTAAGGCAGTTGTCTCCGTGCCGACAATATGCTCCTCTGTAAGGGCCTCAGTGGAACTGTGCAAATGGAATCGCTTCTGTTAATGACACCTGATAAAAGGTAGGTGTCCTTCATGTCTAGGGGCGTCGGAAACTTCCACTGCCCGAATAACCAATCGCACCTGAAACCTTAGAACTGGTGTGACAGTGGTACCGGGACTATGACTTTGGACTGAACCAAATCGTTGGAGGGTTTAGATGTGTTATTTCTGTGTGGGGAAGAAGCCTTGGAGCTGTGAGACCCCTGACCCTAAAAAATCTGGATCTCATTCTGGTTAAAGAGTTGCCTGTAGATTTGGTTTGGGGCAGCGGCTGCTTTTGCCTCCCGTAGCCTGTGCAATACTCCGACTCATTTGGTTTGGGGTAGCGGCTGCTTTTGCCTCCCGTAGCCTGTGCAATACTCCGACTCATTTGGTTTGGGGTAGCGGCTGCTTTTGCCTCCCGTAGCCTGTGCAATACTCCGACTCATTTGGTTTGGGGGAGCGGCTGCTTTTGCCTCCCGTAGCCTGTGCAATACTCCGACTTATTTGGTTTGGGGGAGCGGCTGCTTTTGCCTCCCGTAGCCTGTGCAATACTCCGACTCATTTGGTTTGGGGGAGCGGCTGCTTTTGCCTCCCGTAGCCTGCGCAATACTCCGACTCATTTGGTTTGGGATAGCGGCTGCTTTTGCCTCCCGTAGCGTGTGCAATACTCCGACTCATTTGGTTTGGGGTAGCGGCTGCTTTTGCCTCCCGTAGCCTGCGCAATATTCCGACTCATTTGGTTTGGGGTAGCGGCTGCTTTTGCCTCCCGTAGCCTGCGCAATACTCCGACTCATTTGGTTTGGGGTAGCGGCTGCTTTTGCCTCCCGTAGTCTGTGCAATACTCCGACTCATTTGGTTTGGGATAGCGGCTGCTTTTGCTTCCCGCAGTCTGTGCAATACTCCGACTCATTTGGTTTGGGGGAGCGGCTGCTTTTGCCTCCCGTAGCCTGTGCAATACTCCGACTCATTTGGTTTGGGGGAGCGGCTGCTTTTGCCTCCCGTAGCCTGTGCAATACTCCGACTCATTTGGTTTGGGATAGCGGCTGCTTTTGCCTCCCGTAGCCTGTGCAATACTCAGACTCATTTGGTTTGGGGGAGCGGCTGCTTTTGCCTCCCGTAGCCTGTGCAATACTCCGACTCATTTGGTTTGGGGGAGCGGCTGCTTTTGCCTCCCGTAGCCTGTGCAATACTCAGACTCATTTGGTTTGGGGGAGCGGCTGCTTTTGCCTCCCGTAGCCTGCGCAATACTCCGACTCATTTGGTTTGGGATAGCGGCTGCTTTTGCCTCCCGTAGCCTGCGCAATATTCCGACTCATTTGGTTTGGGGGAGCGGCTGCTTTTGCCTCCCGTAGCCTGCGCAATACTCCGACTCAAACAGACGCGAACCCTTACGTGGCAATGAAGTGAGAGACTTGCTTGAGCTTGAGTCGGCCAACCAGTTTGATGTAATAAGTTTGTTTGGGTCTTTGGACACAACTGAGTACCTGGAGGTGGAGGAGGAGTTATATAGGGAAGGATTCAGCTTCTGTACAATTGTCCCGCCTCCTGGTGGGAGGGGTTTAACCCCCATGGTTCCTGTGTCCCCCATAGGACTAGGGTCTCCCCTTTATACCCGGGGGGAGGCGCCCGGCCGGGAGCGAGTATTTATATATCATATAACATAAATCCGACTACTGCTTTTCCTCCCCAGGTCAGGAAGGAGGCGGAGTCACGAAGCAGGACAGCTCCCATTGGTAGAGCGCGTTCTTTCTCTCACAGCCAACAGGCTCGAGCTGCAGCAACCAACAGCGCCCTGATGCGTAAGGATGGCGCCCCCTTGGGTACAGTGAGTGTCGCTGCAGTCAGTGCCAGACTGGTGAGTACAGAGCACCCAGTTGCCCTAGGGAAGGGCAGTAATGTGTCTCCCATATTAATGAGAGTCTGAGCCATTATTTGTTGGAAATACAGAATGGAATGAGTGGGGCTAATGTTCCGCGGGGGCAGATTGGCACAGGCCCCCTCCATATTATGTGAAGACACCAATTAAAGGCACCACTTTTGCCCTAACAGAACCAGCGCGCCCCCCCGGTACAAGGCCGAGACCAGCGTTCTGCCCCCAGGTTTGGCAGAAAGATGTTTCAGGGGAAAACAAATGTGGAATCCGCGGGGGACCCCAAAGCCACTCTGCACAGTTACACACAGGCCTACGGCACCATCAGCAAATCCGCCCTGCACAACCTGCCCCAGGGAAGCGCCTTCAAGGGCAAATAATGGGGCAGCACATACTGCAAAGCTGGACTCACCGAACTGTATCTCCTCAGAGCAGTGCTTCCTGGGGCCCTAATCACAAAGAGAAACTCAATGTATAATGTCAGGGGGCCCCTAATCCTCACCCTTGGCCCACAGGAATGTCGGGTCAGTACCTTCAGCAGCTCCAGGGTGTTAGTGGGACCCAACCTCTGCGCCTAAGTCTGTAGCCTGTGTCCTCTATCTGCCCCCCGTCCGCCGGCGATGCCCCCTGGCTGTTGGCATATTGGGCGCAATTCAGCGAGGAATAGACTTTGTTCCTGTAATATGTGTGCGCTTGGTGGGGCAAAGTGAGCCTCCGAGAGCCCCACACTTACCCCTCACACCCCAGCATCGATGTGCTGTTATAGACTGTGTGGTACAGGTGGCCCCATGGGGATAATGTACAGTGTAAAGGTGGCTCCCTATTCATTAAAGGGAAACTATACCTGCATATGGAGTGGCCTTACCAACCTGCAATACAGATATATCAGTCAATATTGGCCTTTTGCATCTTTTCCCTTCAACTGCAATTTTGTGATGGGCCGTGTGCTCCCCCCAGAGATCCCCTGCCAGGAAGTGATGGGCCGTGTGCTCCCCCCAGAGATCCCCTGCCAGGAAGTGATGGGCCGTGTGCTCCCCCCAGAGATCCCCTGCCAGGAAGTGATGGGCCGTGTGCTCCCCCCAGAGATCCCCTGCCAGGAAGTGATGGGCCGTGTGCTCCCCCCAGAGATCCCCTGCCAGGAAGTGATGGGCCGTGTGCTCCCCCGGCAGAAAATAGTGCAGCTCTGCAAGGAAGTAGTGTCCAGTGATTGGCTGATGGGGCTGAGCATGTTTGTGTGCCCCGTGAATCATATGATCCCAGGGGGCACCCACTTTTTTCTTGCAGATAAATATTAAAAAGCTTAAAGGGGAAGGAAAGGTACAAACTCAGTAGCTTTATCAGAAAGCCATAAGCACTCACAGCTGCACTGAGTCCTCTATCATTCCTTACTCCTGTGTCACATGTTCTTCTGTATCAGACTTCCTACTCTCAGAAACATCCTTCAGGGCACGGGCACGAGTCTGCGCAGTTTGCTCCTCTCTCCCCCTCCCCTCTCTGCTGTAATCAGAGCTGCAGCAGGAAGCTACTGAGACCAAGCTAAAATGGCAGCTGCTATCTTAAACCACCAGAGGGAGCTGCAAGGGCTGTTACTCAGGCAGGTAAAGCTTACATTTACCCACACTGAATCCCATCTGCCCCTTGGCCGCCCAGAGTGCCAGGTTGCCCAGACCCAGCTGCAAGGTGCCACACCCTGGGGGGAATGCCCCCCCAAGTTATTAATGAACAAGTTAAAAACAAGTGGCCCCAATACTGAACCCTGAGGGACCCAGTACAAGTAGAGTTTGTACCATGTAGCCAATGTGCTTCTTACCTCAGGCTCCGCCCCCACAGACTGATTCTGTGACTTCCCTGTATAAAAGCAACTTGGCTGATTTATTGTATCAGCCTCGACCAATGAGAATGCACAGAGTTCCGTGGCTTGGCGAGGAACCACCTATTAGTCCCAAGGTTGCCCAGTGGCTATTGCACCAAAGTCCCCTGTGGCCCCTCCTCTTCCTTATCCAGGCGGCTGAGGGTCTCTTCCAGGTCGGGTGGGACGGTCACTTCAAGGAGATTCTCTAATCCCGCCTCTGGCTCCTCCCCAATCAGCATCTACAGACACATTGAGAAGCTCCGTAAATAAAGAGAAGCACCCATAGGTGCTGGGGGGGAGTGGCTGAATTTCCCATGTCACTAGGAGGTTAGTGCCAATATGGCTCCTACCAGGAAACAAAAACAGAGCCGTGATTGGCTCCCACACAGCAAGCAACACACTAAGGGGCGGGGCCAGACCTGTATGAGCTTCTCGCACGCTCTCTTCACACACGGCTCTCTCTCCCACGAGTGCAACTCTCTCATTACCAGGTAGGTCCCTCTCTGTTTGACAAGGCGCCGCCCATCAGCAGTCGCGCACAGCTGTGATTGGATAAAAGACAAACACAAGAGATTAGTGGTGAGAGAGACACAAAGGAAGGGGTACAATTCTGTTTGCTTCCCCCCCAAACACAGGGCAGTCAGGGTGCAATTGATCCTGTCTGGGCAGCTGAGGGCAAAAGTAAGTATAAGGGGGGGAGCAGGGGAGAGCAGGCGGGGGGGGGGTGGGGGAGAGCAGGCGGGGGAAAGGGGGAGCAGGTGGGGGGGTGCAGGGGACGTCTCACCAGCAGGACAGTCTCAATGAGCATCTTGCGAATGTCGGGGTCGGCCTCTCGCTGTTTGTCCTCCGCCAGGTACTGCAGGTCGGGGGGCAGAGCTTTGGGAGGAACAGATCAGAACTTGGGGGGCAGAACCCTCACTGGTTTGGAGGCACCGCCCAACACCCCCCCAAACCCAATGGGCCCCATTCATACTTTCCATCTCCTCTGTGTATTTCCCCCCCCCCCCCCCCCAAACCCAATGGGCCCCATTCATACTTTCCATCACCCCCTCTGTGTATCACCCCCCCACCAAACCCAATGGGCCCCATTCATACTTTCCATCTGCTCCTCTGTGTATTGCCTCCCTCCCCCCTCCCCAAACGGCCCCATTCATACTTTCCATCTCCCCCTCGGTGTATTCCCCCCCCCACCAAACCCAATGGGCCCCATTCATACTTTCCATCTCCTCCTCTCTGTATCCCCCCAAACCCAATGGGCCCCATTCATACTTTCCATCTCCCCCTCTGTGTATCCCCCCCCCCACCAAACCCAATGGGCCCCATTCATACTTTCCATCTCCTCCTCTGTGTATTGCCTCCCTCCCCCCTCCCCAAACGGCCCCATTCATACTTTCCATCTCCCCCTCGGTGTATTCCCCCCCCCCCCACCAAACCCAATGGGCCCCATTCATACTTTCCATCTCCTCCTCTCTGTATCCCCCCCAAACCCAATGGGCCCCATTCATACTTTCCATCTCCCCCTCTGTGTATCCCCCCCCCCACCAAACCCAATGGGCCCCATTCATACTTTCCATCTCCTCCTCTGTGTATTCCCCCCCCCCCAAACCCAATGGGTCCCATTCATACTTTCCATCTCCTCCTCTCTGTATCCCCCCAAACCCAATGGGCCCCATTCATACTTTCCATCTCCCCCTCTGTGTATCCCCCCCCCACCAAACCCAATGGGCCCCATTCATACTTTCCATCTCCTCCTCTGTGTATTGCCCCCCCCCCCCCCCCCCCAACAGCCCCATTCATACTTTCCATCTCCTCCTCTGTGTATTCCCCCAAACCCAATGGGCCCCATTCATACTTTCCATCTCCTCCTCTGTGTATTCCCCCCCCCCCCCCCCACCAAACCCAATGGGCCCCATTCATACTTTCCATCTCCTCCTCTCTGTATCCCCCCCAAACCCAATGGGCCCCATTCATACTTTCCATCTCCCCCTCTGTGTATCCCCCCCCCACCAAACCCAATGGGCCCCATTCATACTTTCCATCTCCTCCTCTGTGTATTGCCCCCCCCCCCCAACAGCCCCATTCATACCTTCCATCTCCTCCTCTGTTTATTCCCCCAAACCCAATGGGCCCCATTCATACTTTCCATCTCCTCCTCTGTGTATTCCCCCCCCCCCCCCCAAACCCAATGGGTCCCATTCATACTTTCCTATCTCCTCCTCTGTGTATTCCTCCCCCCCCAAACAGCCCCATTCATACTTTCCATCTCCTCCTCTGTGTATTGCCTCCCTCCCCCCCCCCCCCCCCCCCCCAAACGGCCCCATTCATACTTTCCATCTCCCCCTCGGTGTATCCCTCCCCCCCCAAACCCAATGGGTCCCATTCATACTTTCCATCTCCTCCTCTGTGTATTCCCCCCCCCCCAAACAGCCCCATTCATACTTTCCATCTCCTCCTCTGTGTATTGCCTCCCTCCCCCCCCCCCCAAATGGCCCCATTCATACTTTCCATCTCCCCCTCGGTGTATCCCTCCCCCACCAAACCCAATGGGCCCCATTCATACTTTCCATCTCCCCCTCTGTGTATCCCCCCCCCCCAAACCCAATGGGCCCCATTCATACTTTCCATCTCCTCCTCTGTGTATTGCCCCCCCCCCCCCCCCAACAGCCCCATTCATACTTTCCATCTCCTCCTCTGTGTATCCCCCCCCCAAACCCAATGGGCCCCATTCATACTTTCCATCTCCTCCTCTGTGTATTGCCTCCCCCCCCCCCCCCCAAACGGCCCCATTCATACTTTCCATCTCCCCCTCGGTGTATCCCTCCCCCACCAAACCCAATGGGCCCCATTCATACTTTCCATCTCCTCCTCTGTGAATTCCTCCCCCCCAGCCAATGGCAGCAACAGGAACGGCAGCAAATCCACATCATCTCCGAGCAGCCAGGCGTGGTCTCCTGAAAGGAACAGATGGACCAATCAGAAAAGGGTTTACATTTGGATTAGTGTCACCCTATTTTCACTGCAAAACATATTGCCGGGCGCCCACAGATCCCAGGGGCCCACAGATCCCAGGGGCAGTAGATAAAAACAAAGAAGCTTTATTGTAGCCAATCAGAGCACATTGTAGCCTTGCGCGTTTCCAGCACAGGCTGAAAAACAAGATACAGAATCACAGTATATACCTATTCACCGATCACAAACAGGCTCATTAGCCAATCAGATCAAGGGAAAAAGGACTTTAAAACCAAAGAGAGAATCCAATGTAAATAGAAATATCGAGCGTCGCAGAAATACTATTTGCAGTAACAAGAAACAACAGCGGAACTGAGGCCCCCAGGCTGCCCGGCCCCCACTATAAACGGCCATTTTACCTCTCTCTAATTTAATGCTTTGTTACATGTGTCTGAGGGGCATTTATGGCATGGCTCCTCCCACTCAGTCCCTGACTGTCTATAAGCAGATATGGGTACAGTGCCAGGCACAGTATATAAGCCCCTCCCACTCAGTCCCTGACTGTCTATAGGCAGATATGGATACAGTGCCGGGGGCAAGGACAGTGTATAAGGCCCCTCCCACTCAGTCCCTGACCGTCTATAGGCAGATATGGGTACAGTGCCGGGGGCAAGGACAGTGTATAAGGCCCCTCCCACTCAGTCTGTGACTGTCTATAGGCAGATATGGGTACAGTGCCAGGCACAGTGTATAAGGCCCCTCCCACTCAGTCCCTGACTGTCTATAGGCAGATATGGGTACAGGGCCGGGGGCAGGCACAGTGTATAAGGCCCCTTCCACTCAGTCCCCGACTGTCTATAGGCAGATATGGGTACAGGGCCGGGCAGCGTATAAGGCCCCTCCCACGCAGTCTGTGACTGTCTATAGGCAGATATGGATACAGTGCCGGACACAGTGTATAAGGCCCCTCCCACTCAGTCAGTGACTGTCTATAGGCAGATATGGGTACAGTGCTGGGGGCAGGCATAGTGTATAAGGCCCCTCCCACTCAGTCCCCGACTGTCTATAGGCAGATATGGGTACAGTGCCGGGCACAGTGTATAATTGGAAAGGATAAGATGGCAGTGAGGGTTGGGGGGGGATAGTTAAACAGATACAAACATTGGATCACTCACGGTGGCTGAAGCAGCAGTTTCTCAGAGTTCCCACAATTCCCCCTCTCCGCACTGTGGATCCAGACTGCAGATACGGGAGCAGCCGCTGAACCACACACCTTGGGGACAAACATACAGTTGTATTATATTGTAATAACAAAGTGCAACACATTGCACAACTACAACAACAGGCAAAAAGTCATCCCAGCGACTGAGTGAGAGGGGCCTTATACACTGTGCCTGTCCCCGGCACTGTACCCATATCTGCCTAGAGACAGTCAGGGACTGAGTGAGAGGGGCCTTATACACTGTGCCTGTCCCCGGCACTGTACCCATATCTGCCTAGAGACAGACAGGGACTGAGTGAGAGGGGCCTTATACACTGTGCCTGTCCCCGGCACTGTACCCATATCTGCCTAGAGACAGACAGGGACTGAGTGAGAGGGGCCTTATACACTGTGTCTGTCCCCGGCACTGTACCCATATCTGCCTAGAGACAGACAGGGACTGAGTGAGAGGGGCCTTATACACTGTGCCTGTCCCCGGCACTGTACCCATATCTGCCTAGAGACAGACAGGGACTGAGTGAGAGGGGCCTTATACACTGTGCCTGTCCCCGGCACTGTACCCATATCTGCCTAGAGACAGACAGGGACTGAGTGAGAGGGGCCTTATACACTGTGTCTGTCCCCGGCACTGTACCCATATCTGCCTAGAGACAGTCAGGGACTGAGTGAGAGGGGCCTTATACACTGTGCCTGTCCCCGGCACTGTACCCATATCTGCCTAGAGACAGTCAGGGACTGAGTGAGAGGGGCCTTATACACTGTGCCTGTCCCCGGCACTGTACCCATATCTGCCTAGAGACAGTCACTGACTGAGTGAGAGGGGCCTTATACACTGTGCCTGTCCCCGGCACTGTACCCATATCTGCCTAGAGACAGACAGGGACTGAGTGAGAGGGGCCTTATACACTGTGCCTGTCCCCGGCACTGTACCCATATCTGCCTAGAGACAGTCAGGGACTGAGTGAGAGGGGCCTTATACACTGTGCCTGTCCCCGGCACTGTACCCATATCTGCCTAGAGACAGACAGGGACTGAGTGAGAGGGGCCTTATACACTGTGCCTGTCCCCGGCACTGTACCCATATCTGCCTAGAGACAGACAGGGACTGAGTGAGAGGGGCCTTATACACTGTGCCTGTCCCCGGCACTGTACCCATATCTGCCTAGAGACAGTCAGGGACTGAGTGAGAGGGGCCTTATACACTGTGCCTGTCCCCGGCACTGTACCCATATCTGCCTAGAGACAGTCAGGGACTGAGTGAGAGGGGCCTTATACACTGTGCCTGTCCCCGGCACTGTACCCATATCTGCCTAGAGACAGTCAGGGACTGAGTGAGAGGGGCCTTATACACTGTGCCTGTCCCCGGCACTGTACCCATATCTGCCTAGAGACAGTCAGGGACTGAGTGAGAGGGGCCTTATACACTGTGCCTGTCCCCGGCACTGTACCCATATCTGCCTAGAGACAGACAGGGACTGAGTGAGAGGGGCCTTATACACTGTGCCTGTCCCCGGCACTGTACCCATATCTGCCTAGAGACAGTCAGGGACTGAGTGAGAGGGGCCTTATACACTGTGTCTGTCCCCGGCACTGTACCCATATCTGCCTAGAGACAGACAGGGACTGAGTGGGAGGGGCCTTATACACTGTGTCTGTCCCCGGCACTGTACCCATATCTGCCTATAGACAGTCAGTGAGTGGGAGGGGCTTTATACACTGTGCCTGCCTCCAGCACTGTACCCATATCTGCCTAGAGACAGACAGGGACTGAGTGAGAGGGGCCTTATACACTGTGCCTGTCCCCGGCACTGTACCCATATCTGCCTAGAGACAGTCAGGGACTGAGTGAGAGGGGCCTTATACACTGTGTCTGTCCCCGGCACTGTACCCATATCTGCCTAGAGACAGACAGGGACTGAGTGGGAGGGGCCTTATACACTGTGTCTGTCCCCGGCACTGTACCCATATCTGCCTATAGACAGTCAGTGAGTGGGAGGGGCTTTATACACTGTGCCTGCCTCCGGCACTGTACCCATATCTGCCTATAGACAGTCAGTGACTGAGTGGGAGGGGCCTTATACACTCTGCCTGCCCCCCGGTACTGTACCCATATCTGCCTATAGACAGTCAGTGACTGCACAAGACTGGCTCATTTCTCTGAGATATCCCCAATAGCACCGGCGCTCTCGCAGGGGTCACTGTTGGAATGGGAAGTGCAGACTGTTTTGCTGAGAGGAAGGAGACTGAAATCTATGGGAGTGCGATATTGGGAGGCGGCGCAGGGCGGGCTTACATGGGCTGCTTTAAGAAATGGGGCATTCTGGGCAAAACCGAGCAGAAATATTAAAGTGATCATCTCTCATGTGACCACCTCGGCATCACACGGGGGTGTGGGAGGAGCCAAGCTGGGCAGGTGTGTGTAAGAGTGGGTGCCCATAGCTGGGGCTGAGTCTTACCTGTTTCTATCCAGTATGAAATGTCGGCCCTCGGGCAGCTGGGTCAGGTTGCACAGGAGGGGCCCCAGGTAGTCCAGCGATGCCCGGGGGTTGTACTTGGGGGCACACAGCATGTCCAGCAGTTGGCACATACCCTCCTGGGTGAGAGAGCGCAGGAACGACTGGCAAGTCTCCTCCTCGCGGCTCAGGTTGCAGAGCGCCGTGCAGATTGAGTCGGCGAATGGGCAGCCAGGATCCCGCAGGCGGCTCAGCATGGAGGGGAGGAGCGTGGGAACGTGAGCCAATAGGGCTCTGTGGGCGGCACAGTCTGACGTCAGATTCACCAGCACATGGTGGGCATCCTGGGCAACGTGTGGCGACTGCTCTGTGCTCAGATCCAGGAGGGCACAAAGCAGCCGGGGCTCAGCGCACAAGCTCTGTCTCCCCTCGGGGCTCCCACTCACACCCAGAATGTACTCTAACGCCTGCGCTCGAACATCCGCGCGGGTCTCCGGCTTCAGGAAAGAGAGAAGCTCCAAGCACAGGGCAGGATCCATGGCAACAAGGGCCTGGGAAAGAGAGAGCCGGGTCAGAACCAATACAAACCTTATGTACAGGCCCCGCCCCCGCGCAACTGCTTCTGATCCACAGGGGGCAAACCACCCCCCCCACTCCCAGCTCAGGGCCCCTCTGGGTATCACTGGGTCACGCACACAGGACAATGCGCTTTAACCCTATACAGGCCCCGCCCCCACCCAACTGCTTCTGATCCACAGGGGCAAACCCCCCCCCCCCCACACCCAGCTCAGGGCCCCTCTGGGTATCACTGGGTCACACACACAGGACTATGCGCTTTAACCCTATACAGGCCCGCCCCCACCCAACTGCTTCTGATCCACAGGGGGCAACCCCCCCCCCCCAGCTCAGGGCCCCTCTGGGTATCACTGGGTCACGCAAACAGGACTATGCGCTTTAACCCTATACAGGCCCCGCCCCCACCCAACTGCTTCTGATCCACAGGGGGCAACCCCCCCCCCCCAGCTCAGGGCCCCTCTGGGTATCACTGGGTCACACACACAGGACTATGCGCTTTAACCCTATACAGGCCCCGCCCCCACCCAACTGCTTCTGATCCACAGGGGCAACCCCCCCCCCCAGCTCAGGGCCCCTCTGGGTATCACTGGGTCACGCACACAGGACTATGCGCTTTAACCCTATACAGGCCCCGCCCCACCCAACTGCTTCTGATCCACAGGGGCAAACCCACCCCCCCCCCAGCTCAGGGCCCCTCTGGGTATCACTGGGTCACGCACACAGGACTATGCGCTTTAACCCTATACAGGCCCCGCCCCCACCCAACTGCTTCTGATCCACAGGGGGCAACCCCCCCCCCAGCTCAGGGCCCCTCTGGGTATCACTGGGTCACGCACACAGGACTATGCGCTTTAACCCTATACAGGCCCCGCCCCCACCCAACTGCTTCTGATCCACAGGGGGCAACCCCACCCCCCCAGCTCAGGGCCCCTCTGGGTATCACTGGGTCACGCACACAGGACTATGCGCTTTAACCCTATACAGGCCCCGCCCCCACCCAACTGCTTCTGATCCACAGGGGCAACCCCCCCCCAGCTCAGGGCCCCTCTGGGTATCACTGGGTCACTCACACAGGACTATGCGCTTTAACCCTATACAGGCCCCGCCCCCACCCAACTGCTTCTGATCCACAGGGGGCAACCCCCCCCCCCAGCTCAGGGCCCCTCTGGGTATCACTGGGTCACGCACACAGGACTATGCGCTTTAACCCTATACAGGCCCCGCCCCCACCCAACTGCTTCTGATCCACAGGGGCAACCCCCCCAGCTCAGGGCCCCTCTGGGTATCACTGGGTCACACACACAGGACTATGCGCTTTAACCCTATACAGGCCCCGCCCCCACCCAACTGCTTCTGATCCACAGGGGCAACCCCCCCAGCTCAGGGCCCCTCTGGGTATCACTGGGTCACACACACAGGACTACACTTATTTGGCATGGACTACAAGCTGACTGGCAACTGCCACTCTCTGTGGAACAGGCCAACATACAAAGGGTTAATCCCCACACACTCTGTACAGGGGGGACATACAGGGGGGTCCCAGCGCCACAAAACCCCCCGGCTGGGCAGCAATGAGGCTACAGATACACATGGAGGCTGCAGCCTATTGGCAGGGTAAAGTCCAGCTCAGTATGCACCTTTATAAGTGAATGAGCTCTGTATAAACAACCCTGTCCCTTTGGTTAGGCTGCAGCTCACTGGCAATCTAATTCCCCCCTAGTCCTCTGATGGGGGGCTCAGCAGAGCCAGAAATGGACATGTTTAGTACAATGTAGAGAAGTTGTTAGGGCCCAAGTGACCCTAGCAAGCAGGGTGGGCATAGAAAGGGGAGTAATAACAGGTAACAATACCCCCGTTACTAGCGGCACAGACGGCCGAACCCCAGTACTTACCGGACTGCAAAACCCAGACTCCTCTCTCTTCCCTCACGTGTTTGTACTTCCGGCTCTATTTATTGCGTCACCCACACGCCGCGTCATAACAAGCGACTACTTCCTGTCCGGGGAGGAGCCTGAGCGCTTCCGCATCACCTGACCCTACCATGTGACCGCCCGGCGGCGGCGGCGGATTGGCTGTGACTGAGCGGCACATTCAAACGGAGGAAAACAAGGTGAGTCCCGGCCGCTGGCGCTTTACTGTGGGGAATGGGGGGGGGTATATACTCAGGAGCCAGCCCCCAGCAGTGCCGGGAACTCACAGTGAGCTTGCCCAGCGCCTCTGTATGGAACTGTCACTCACAGCAGCACTGGGCCGGAGAGGCGAGTAGCACTCCCATGTTGGGGCTACTGAGGTACAATTATCCCGAGCCCCACTGCCGCTGTTTGGGCAGGCACAGTAGCCAATAGGAGCCGCGGGAATGTACCGGTCTACATCGGCCGCAGGGGCGGGGTCAGCACTGATTGGCGGAGAGGAGACTGATGGGCGTGTCCAACCCCAAGCGCAGTTACCCACATCTGCCCGGTTGCGCAATGGGACTTGTGTCAGTGCTCCCGCCCCTCCCTCTAGCCTGGCCCCGCCCCTCCCTCTAGCCTGGGCCCCGCCCCTCCCTCTAGCCTGGCCCCGCCCTCCCTCTAGCCTGGCCCCGCCCTCCCTCTAGCCTGGCCCCGCCCCCTGCTTCCTACTGAGCTGTGCTGCACCCACTGTGGCCCCCTGCAACTCCCCCTGCAACTCCCCCTGCAACTCCCCCTGCAACTCCCCCTGCAACTCCCCCTGCAACTCCCCCTGCAACTCCCCCTGCAACTCCCTCTGCAACTCCCTCTGCAACTCCCCCCCTGCAACTCCCCCTGCAACTCCCCCTGCAACTCCCCCTGCAACTCCCCCTGCAACTCCCCCTGCAACTCCCCCTGCAACTCCCCCTGCAACTCCCTCTGCAACTCCCTCTGCAACTCCCTCTGCAACTCCCCCTGCAACTCCCCCTGCAACTCCCCCTGCAACTCCCTCTGCAACTCCCTCTGCAACTCCCTCTGCAACTCCCCCTGCAACTCCCTCTGCAACTCCCTCTGCAACTCCCCCTGCAACTCCCCCTGCAACTCCCTCTGCAACTCCCCCTGTAACTCCCTCTGTAACTCCCCCTGCAACTCCCCCTGCAACTCCCCCTGCAACTCCCTCTGTAACTCCCCCTGTAACTCCCCCTGTAACTCCCCCTGCAACTCCCTCTGCAACTCCCCCTGCAACTCCCCCTGCAACTCCCTCTGCAACTCCCCCTGTAACTCCCTCTGTAACTCCCCCTGCAACTCCCCCTGCAACTCCCCTGCAACTCCCTCTGTAACTCCCCCTGTAACTCCCCCTGTAACTCCCCCTGTAACTCCCTCTGTAACTCCCCCTGTAACTCCCTCTGTAACTCCCCCTGTAACTCCCCCTGCAACTCCCCCTGTAACTCCCTCTGCAACTCCCCCTGTAACTCCCTCTGTAACTCCCCCTGTAACTCCCTCCCCCCCATTGTGACCTCCATTGACAGTGACTGTTGGTCAGCCATTAGGAATGTTGGGGGGCCACTGGCTGATCATTTGGCCCCGGGGGGTTGGCGGCTCAGTCCCAGCATCCATTTCACTTGCACGTCTATCCGGGCTTTAGTTAGACCCCTAGTCCTACACAAACCCCTGAGAGTTCAGCCAATTCCTGCTCCAGTGTATTCTGGGAATCCCAGGGAGGCACCGGGAGCCAATCAGTGACTGCCCCCCAGTAACCACGACTGCAGGAGAAATAACCTCTTTATTTAATGTAGAAAATCTCTCAACTGGCAAGTCTCCCGTCACCGGCTCCTTCTCTTCAGCAGGGTGGAGCCTGCATTTGGGGCCCAGTCACAGGGTGGAGCCTGCATTGGGGGCCCAGTCACAGGGTGGAGCCTGCATTGGGGGCCCAGTCACAGGGTGGAGCCTGCATTTGGGGCCCAGTCACAGGGTGGAGCCTGCATTTGCGGCCCAGTCACAGGGTGGAGCCTGCATTTGGGGCCCAGTCACAGGGTGGAGCCTGCATTTGGGGCCCAGTCACAGGGTGGAGCCTGCATTAGGGGCCCCTGTCACAGGGTGGAGCCTGCATTTGGGGCCCAGTCACAGGGTGGAGCCTGCATTTGGGGTCCAGTCACAGGGTGGAGCCTGCATTAGGGGCCCCTGTCACAGGGTGGAGCCTGCATTGGGGGCCCCTGTCACAGGGTGGAGCCTGCATTGGGGGCCCCTGTCACAGGGTGGAGCCTGCATTGGGGGCCCCTGTCACAGGGTGGAGCCTGCATTGGGGGCCCCTGTCACAGGGTGGAGCCTGCATTGGGGGCCCCTGTCACAGGGTGGAGCCTGCATTGGGGGCCCCTGTCACAGGGTGGAGCCTGCATTGGGGGCCCCTGTCACAGGGTGGAGCCTGCATTGGGGGCCCCTGTCACAGGGTGGAGCCTGCATTGGGGGCCCCTGTCACAGGGTGGAGCCTGCATTGGGGGCCCCTGTCACAGGGTGGAGCCTGCATTGGGGGCCCCTGTCACAGGGTGGAGCCTGCATTGGGGGCCCCTGTCACAGGGTGGAGCCTGCATTGGGGGCCCCTGTCACAGGGTGGAGCCTGCATTGGGGGCCCCTGTCACAGGGTGGAGCCTGCATTGGGGGCCCCTGTCACAGGGTGGAGCCTGCATTGGGGGCCCCTGTCACAGGGTGGAGCCTGCATTGGGGGCCCCTGTCACAGGGTGGAGCCTGCATTGGGGGCCCCGGTCACAGGGTGGAGCCTGCATTGGGGGCCCCGGTCACAGGGTGGAGCCTGCATTGGGGGCCCCGGTCACAGGGTGGAGCCTGCATTGGGGCCCCGGTCACAGGGTGGAGCCTGCATTGGGGGCCCCGGTCACAGGGTGGAGCCTGCATTGGGGGCCCCGGTCACAGGGTGGAGCCTGCATTGGGGGCCCCGGTCACAGGGTGGAGCCTGCATTGGGGGCCCCGGTCACAGGGTGGAGCCTGCATTGGGGGCCCCGGTCACAGGGTGGAGCCTGCATTGGGGGCCCCGGTCACAGGGTGGAGCCTGCATTGGGGGCCCCGGTCACAGGGTGGAGCCTGCATTGGGGGCCCCGGTCACAGGGTGGAGCCTGCATTGGGGGCCCCGGTCACAGGGTGGAGCCTGCATTGGGGGCCCCGGTCACAGGGTGGAGCCTGCATTGGGGGCCCCTGTCACAGGGTGGAGCCTGCATTGGGGGCCCCTGTCACAGGGTGGAGCCTGCATTTGGGGCCCCGGTGCAGAGATACACAGTCTGTTCATTCTAAATATATTGTTTCCATCTGTTTTTCTTGCAGTTTGTCTCCATTCCGTGTTGGTTGGAAGATGGCGGCACAGCCCGGGGCGGCGCTGCTCACCCTGCAGAGCGTCAAGGAGCGAATGCGCGAGAAGCTACAGGGGCCCCTGAGGGCCGTCAGGTTAAACACCACTCTCGCAGCGAAGATAAAAACTAAAACCCTGAGTGAGTTCCTTATCCCCTCCTCCCCAGTGTGTTCTGTAACCGGGGGGCGGGGCTCCTTCCCTCTGTGTCCCACATCTGTAACCGGGGAGCGGGGCTCCTTCCCTCTGTGTCCCACATCTGTAACCGGGGGGCGGGGCTCCTTCCCTCTGTGTCCCACATCTGTAACCGGGGGGCGGGGCTCCTTCCCTCTGTGTCCCACATCTGTAACCGGGGGGCGGGGCTCCTTCCCTCTGTGTCCCACATCTGTAACCGGGGGCGGGGCTCCTTCCCTCTGTGTCCCACATCTGTAACCGGGGGCGGGGCTCCTTCCCTCTGTGTCCCACATCTGTAACCGGGGGGCGGGGCTCCTTCCCTCTGTGTCCCACATCTGTAACCGGGGGGCGGGGCTCCTTCCCTCTGTGTCCCACATCTGTAACCGGGGGGCGGGGCTCCTTCCCTCTGTGTCCCACATCTGTAACCGGGGGGCGGGGCTCCTTCCCTCTGTGTCCCACATCTGTAACCGGGGGGCGGGGCTCCTTCCCGCGCATGTGATGCATTGTGGGTAATTTGCATTTTACAGACAACTCGTCGATACTGAAGATCTCGCTGAAGCACAACAATAAGGTGCTGGCGTGCGCGCTGACGGCCGAGAGGGAGAAGTCGCGGCGACTGGAGAGCGACCGGATGTTCCTACAGAAGGAAGTGACGATGCTCAATTTCCAGAACGCGCTCCTGCGGCAAAACCTGAGCCTCCTGGTAGGTCCCCCCCAGGCTCCGCCCATCCGGCGCAGAAATGCAAATCAACCAATTTAAAGTAAAGCGGTGTGGGCGGAGCTTGTTGCCCAGGGAAATATTTATTCTGATATTCCTGGCTAGAAGGTTCTGTTGCACAATATGGCGCCCGAGTCACTGAATCTCCGCTTTCTCCTCCCTCAGAACAAGATGCTGAAGGACATTGATCTGTTCATGAACGTGAACCTGCCGGCCGCCATAGAGATCAGCGAGATAGAGGTGGGGCAAATACACGGGGGGAATGGGAATAAGCCCCCCCAGGGGTACGTTCCTGTGGGGCCCCAGTGCGGATACATATCCCAGAGATGGCCGGACCCCCGTCGGTACCAGACTGACCCCCACTCACTGGCTTCCCTGGGGGGTCATTAAGGGAAACATTGAGTTTCTCAGTAAATTGGAATTTTTTAGAATTTCACATTCTTTGTTTTTAAATTGTATTTTCTGTTTTGTTTCCAGCATTCGGCCGATCTTTCCACTTCAGAACCGCGGCGGAGCGAGCGCTTTAGCCGCCATAGCGCCCTCTCTCTGGGGGAGGAGCAGGGGTTCCGGTGCGTTACCTGTATGGGAACCAATAGAATGTCTGTATGTTCCGCGTCACTGCCGCTAATTCCTGGGTTCCGCCCCGGGACTTATTGTCTAATGGGAATATTTCATGGGGCTCAGTCAGTGACTGGGAATGGCGCCCCCACGTGTCCTTGGGAGCAGCACTTACTGTCTGCCCCCCAATAGGGATTTATTGTGACTTAGTGTGGTTCAACTACAGGTATGGGATCCATTATCCAGAAAGCTCTGACTTACGGGAAGGCCCCTTCCATAGGCTCCATTATAAGGGAATGTTCTCTGTAATAATAAATCAGTACCTGTACTGGATCCCAACTAAGATATAATTACCCCTTATTGGGGGCAGAACAGCCCTATTGGGTTTATTTAATGGTTAAATGATTCCCTTTTCTCTGTAATAATAAAACAGTACCTGTACTTGATCCCAACTAAGATATAATTACCCCTTATTGGGGCAGAACAGCCCTATTGTGTTTATTTAATGGTTAAATGATTCCCTTTTCTCTGTAATAATAAAACAGTACCTGTACTTGATCCCAACTAAGATATAATTACCCCTTATTGGGGCAGAACAGCCCTATTGGGTTTATTTCATGGTTAAAGGATTCCCTTTTCTCTGTAATAATAAAACAGTACCTGTACTTGATCCCAACTAAGATATAATTACCCCTTATTGGGGGCAGAACAGCCTATTGGGTTTATTTAATGGTTAAATGATTCCCTTCTCTCTGTAATAATGTTGCCCCCCCCCTGGCGCTGCTCACGTCTCATTCGTTACCCCCCCTGCTATAGAATAACAGGAACAGCCCTGAGGGTTCCGTCCAGCTCCATCGGGGGCAGAAGAACCATCGCAGCAGAACCGGTGCCTGGAACATCCATGGATAATTCTGTTTTATCCACATCCCTGAGAGAGAGATCGGCCAATCAGTCGACCCGACACAGTGCACCTGCGACAGGTAATAGAGCCCCGCCCTCTTTCACTTCCTACCGCTCTTCTTATAGGGCCCACACACTGGGGGAGTCAGTTGGCGAGGTTGCCAAGCAACCAGACTTTCTCCCCATAGGGCCACCAATAGCTGCGCAGTATCGGGCTGATTCCATCATTCGGCCCTAGGAGCAAACAATCAAATGGTGGTTGTGGGTCCTGATCCGAGTAGAATCAAACCTGCCCTATCGAGATCTGGTGAATTTTAGGCCAAATATCAGGTGGGGGGGGGGGGGGCATACACAGGCAGATAAGCCACGGGATTGGTCTAAAGGAGCTGCAGCTACAATGTGCCCGCGGGTATGGGCGCCGCTACATGGAGCAGCTGGAGCTGTGTTTATACCAATTTATATATCCTTATCGCATAAAACTGGGGAGGGGAGTCCTGGGGTTTATGGCTCATTGGCCAATCCCTGTGATCCAATCGGATGTGCAACACTCGGCTCCTCCTATTGGTACAATCGTTTCGGCTCCGGGAGCCCAATGGGGTTTGTGTTGCTGTTTTGTGTCTGACATTTGTATAAATGTATTTTGCAGGGATCCCCGGGGCCCCCGAGGGAGCGGCCAACCACTCGCCCAATGGGCAGGATCCCCGCCAGGAGCTCAGAGTCTCGGAGGTTCTGAATTCTGACGTTTGTGGGTTTGTTACAAAGAGGAAGAAACCGTCGTCGGCCTCTCGCTCGAGTGCGCACTCCAGTAAGTCTGACTTCAACCCAAATCCCAGACTAGAAAGTGGCAACTGGGCCGAGTGTGAGCCGAACCCCGAGGGAAACGGCACAACCGGGCCGAGTGGGTGGACTCCGGCCGGGGCTGAATGGAACTCACCACAAAGGGTCCGACGAACCACAGCGGCCGCCGAGAGTCTCCCAGACCCGCAAATAAATTCCGACCAATCCGAAGGCACCGCAGCAGATTTGCTTTTAGAGCCAAATGGTCAAAGTGTCGGTTCCCTTTCTGTCGGCCGAGTCCCTTCTGCTGCAGGGCAAAATGGCGGACAGGAGAAAACCGTTTATGACGCTGATATGGAAATGACGTCTAGCGATGGCTCCGCCCCTATAATCACAGTTTCATCACTAAGCAAAACCCACGGCGAGAGAGCCAAGTCCTGCATCCCAGTAAAGCGAGACGGGGCCGCATTACGGAAGGTGAAAGTCGCCAAACGCGAGAAAACGCACGCAAGCAAGAAACATGGTGCAACGTCTATTGATAAACAGATTAAAGGCAAAGTAAAAGAGAAAAGGTTTGATTTAGAGGATAAAGATGAAGAACAGATTGGGGGTCACACTCAGCCCCACGCCGACGCAAAACCTGCGCTTGTTGCACCACCGGCCGCAAGAGACGCTCTGGGGGATCCGGAGACCCCTGCTTGGGCTCAGCCAATTAAACAAGAGGAGACTGAAATCACATGTGACTCTGGGATTGGAGGGAAGAGACACCAGTGGGGGGAGAATGAGGGAACGACTCATTTGGCTCCGGAACCTTCCTGCGAGCAGCAGGTCCTGCCCGGGGAACGCACGGAACCCCCTCGGCCCGAGGAGCCATTGGAGGAAATAAAGAGCGAGACGGCGAAACGCAGTCACATGATAAGCAGCGAGACAGCGACTGCCGAGATCTCCAAAAAGAGACAGACCAGGATCGTCAAGAGAAAACCCAAACAGCAGGGACAGGGCTTAGAGACGGGAAGCGCAGAAACAAGTGCAAACGCCAGCGGGTCGCTTTCCCTCGGGAAAACTGGGGGCGTTTTCAGCAGTTTCCATAGTAACACCGAGGGCGGCCAATCGCTCCTTCGCCGGGAAACGTATTTTGTCAGCACTTGTGAAGCCACAACGTCCGCTACGGGCTGCGGCGTTCCTAGAGACGGCGTGCGGTACCGGAGGGAAACCTATGTCATTCACAAACCCGACTTGTTTCCTAGCAACGCAAGTAACGACCTTATTGTGCCCGAGACACAAGGTCTGAGTGCGGAGCCCGAGAGTAAGGGCCACAAACGGGCGCTGGGCAGTGCGAGCGGGAAAGTTACCCCTGGGGGCGGTGCCTTCTGCTATTCCTCCTCCCCTGCCGACAAACGCAAAACCCATGTGTTACCCACAAAAGAGCCCATTGGCCCCCTGGTCCGGGAAAGCCTCCTAGACCCGCCCCTTACTCAGCTGAGCAAAAAGCCCCGGGTTCTGCGCAGCCTATTGGCCAGCGATTCCTTCCTGCTCGATATGGTCAGCGAATCGATTCTCGACTCCACGGTGGGAAATAGTTTCCTGGAATTCCCTTCTGCCGACGCCACAGCCGACTCCTCCTTCTCTATAGAGAGACCTCCCAGCAATAACCCAGACTTGGAACTGCCGGCCCCCGAGGAGCGCAGCAACTTCAGGGTCTATGGTGAGAGCTGCAGGGCGCAGGGAGTTGCTGAACGGGGAGACGGCGAGACGCGGGATCAGAACCAAAGCGCAGACGAGCAGGAAGTGGGTACGTGGCACCTTGGGGTCCCTCCATTTTGTTTGTTTGTGCTGTACAATAGAATAGATTCATACCAACAGGGTGTTATTAAGATAATGGATAAATACACAGTATAACAATAAATACAAGATACAGTTGCAATAAGTTAAGAGTCAAAGACACAAGAGGATGGAGGTCCCTGCCCCGTAGAGCTTACAATCTATATGGGAGGGTAACTTACAGGCACAAATAGGCAAATATAAGGGCTGTAGGTCACAGTGGGTGACAATATAATATAAGTGCCAGTTCCCAGGGGCTGTGCGGGGCCCCAATAGGGGGTCTTTAAGTTTTAAACAGACTGAGGGAGGATTCTCTCTGGGGGCAATCAGGGAGGGCATTCCCAATGTGAGGGGCAGCAGGGCAGGAAGGGTTAAGGCGGGAAACAGCAGTATTAGTGGGGGGCACAACCAAGCGGTTACAGTACAGTAAGAGCGCAGGGGTAGGTGCCCCCCCCATGGAGGGAACAGTAAGTGGCTGTAGAACAGACCAGTTGGGTAATAGGGGGGGGGGGTGTATCAGTAACACATGCACAGGAACCATCGGTACCAATTGGGTTTCGTTCCTATGGGACTTTCCCTGAGTTCTGCTGTTCCGTTCCAGCTGTGCAGCCGCTACAGGACGTGACCAACGCGACTCCCGGAACCTTTAAACTTTCCCCCAAGTCCGACGAGGATCAGTGTCCCCGGGGCTTCGGCAGGAGGAGGCGGAACCCAGTGAACTACAAGGAGCCCAGTCTGGGGGCGTGAGTTCTGTTTGTGGGGTTTGGGCCCCCGTCTGTCTGTCTGTGGGGGGGGGGGCGGTACTGTGTGACTGTGGCCCCCCCCTCGTGTGACTGTGGCCCCCCCCCTCGTGTGACTGTGGCCCCCCTCGTGTGACTGTGGCCCCCTCCCTCGTGTGACTGTGGCCCCCTCCCTCGTGTGACTGTGGGCCCCTCCCTCGTGTGACTGTGGGCCCCCTCCCTCGTGTGACTGTGGCCCCCTCCCTCGTGTGACTGTGGCCCCCCCCTCGTGTGACTGTGGCCCCCCCCTCGTGTGACTGTGGCCCCCCCCCTCGTGTGACTGTGCCCCCCCCCTCGTGTGACTGTGCCCCCCCCCCTCGTGTGACTGTGGCCCCCTCCCTCGTGTGACTGTGCCCCCCCCCTCGTGTGACTGTGGGCCCCCTCGTGTGACTGTGGGCCCCCTCGTGTGACTGTGCCCCCCCCTCGTGTGACTGTGCCCCCCCTCGTGTGACTGTGCCCCCCCTCGTGTGACTGTGCCCCCCCTCGTGTGACTGTGTCCCCCCCCTCGTGACTGTGGCCCCCCCTCGTGTGACTGTGGCCCCCCCCTCGTGTGACTGTGGCCCCCCCCTCGTGTGACTGTGGCCCCCCCCCTCGTGTGACTGTGGCCCCCCCCCTCGTGTGACTGTGGCCCCCCCCTCGTGTGACTGTGGCCCCCCCCCTCGTGTGACTGTGGCCCCCCCCCCTCGTGTGACTGTGGCCCCCCCCTCGTGTGACTGTGGCCCCCTCCCTCGTGTGACTGTGGGCCCCCTCCCTCGTGTGACTGTGGGCCCCCTCCCTCGTGTGACTGTGGGCCCCCTCCCTCGTGTGACTGTGTCCCCCCCTCGTGACTGTGGCCCCCCCTCGTGTGACTGTGGCCCCCCCCTCGTGTGACTGTGGCCCCCCCTCGTGTGACTGTGGCCCCCCCCTCGTGTGACTGTGGCCCCCCCCTCGTGTGACTGTGGCCCCCCCCCTCGTGTGACTGTGGCCCCCCCCTCGTGTGACTGTGGCCCCCCCTCGTGTGACTGTGGCCCCCCCCTCGTGTGACTGTGGCCCCCCCCCTCGTGTGACTGTGGCCCCCCCCCTCGTGTGACTGTGGCCCCCCCCCTCGTGTGACTGTGGCCCCCCCCCCTCGTGTGACTGTGGCCCCCCCCCTCGTGTGACTGTGGCCCCCTCCCTCGTGTGACTGTGGGCCCCCTCCCTCGTGTGACTGTGGGCCCCCTCCCTCGTGTGACTGTGGGCCCCCTCCCTCGTGTGACTGTGTCCCCCCCCTCGTGACTGTGGCCCCCCCTCGTGTGACTGTGGCCCCCCCTCGTGTGACTGTGGCCCCCCCCTCGTGTGACTGTGGCCCCCCCCTCGTGTGACTGTGGCCCCCCCCTCGTGTGACTGTGGCCCCCCCCCTCGTGTGACTGTGGCCCCCCCCCTCGTGTGACTGTGGCCCCCCCCCCTCGTGTGACTGTGGCCCCCCCCTCGTGTGACTGTGGCCCCCTCCCTCGTGTGACTGTGGGCCCCCTCCCTCGTGTGACTGTGGCCCCCCCCCCTCGTGTGACTGTGGCCCCCCCCCTCGTGTGACTGTGGCCCCCTCCCTCGTGTGACTGTGGGCCCCCTCCCTCGTGTGACTGTGGGCCCCCTCCCTCGTGTGACTGTGGGCCCCCTCCCTCGTGTGACTGTGGGCCCCCTCCCTCGTGTGACTGTGGCCCCCTCCCTCGTGTGACTGTGGCCCCCCCTCGTGTGACTGTGGCCCCCCCCTCGTGTGACTGTGGCCCCCCCCTCGTGTGACTGTGGCCCCCCCTCGTGTGACTGTGCCCCCCCCCTCGTGTGACTGTGCCCCCCCCCTCGTGTGACTGTGCCCCCCCCCCTCGTGTGACTGTGCCCCCCCCCTCGTGTGACTGTGGCCCCCTCCCTCGTGTGACTGTGGCCCCCCCCCTCGTGTGACTGTGGCCCCCCCCCTCGTGTGACTGTGGCCCCCCCCCTCGTGTGACTGTGGCCCCCCCCCTCGTGTGACTGTGGCCCCCCCCCCTCGTGTGACTGTGGCCCCCCCCCTCGTGTGACTGTGGCCCCCCCCTCGTGTGACTGTGGCCCCCCCCTCGTGTGACTGTGGCCCCCCCCCCTCGTGTGACTGTGGCCCCCCCCCCTCGTGTGACTGTGGGCCCCCCCCCCTCGTGTGACTGTGGGCCCCCCCCACGTGTGACTGTGGTGCAGGCGACAAACTCCCAGCAGCCCCTGTGTGGGTTGGGCGGGGGGGGCGGGTGCAAGTAGGGGAGTAACTGCCCCGTTTGTGAGACCTTTCCCTTTCTGTTCCCCATTGCAGCAAACTGAGGCGCGGGGACCCCAACACCAGCGCGGAATTCCTGCGCCCCCCGATCCACCGGGACAGGAAGAAGCCGCGGAAGATAAAAGTCAAGATGGAGAAATGTTAAGCTCAGTGGAGTGCAAGCTCTTGGGTCGGGAGAGTATTATACAGAGGGTACAGTGCCGCAGCCGGGGGCATTACCCAGAGTCTCCCCCACTGGGGGGTTTTATTCAGTACGTTCTCAGTTAGTAGCAGTTACGCGGGGCGATGCGCAGGGGGTGGGGTTTATCAGTGACACTGCGCAGGGGGTGGGGTTTAGCAGTGAAACTGCGCAGGGGGCGGGGTTTAGCAGTGAAACTGCGCAGGGGGTGGGGTTTAGTGGGGACATTGTGCGGGGGTGGGGTTTAGCAGTGACACTGCGCAGGGGGTGGGGTCTAGCGGGAACTTGGCGCTGCACATTGGCAGAACCCTAAGCAGGCGGGTTATAGTGGGTATAGAGGCTCCTCCCATTGCTGGGGGCAATTCCAGCAGCGACTCAGATCCCCCAGTTTCAGAGGTGGGCGGAGCCGGATACTGATCCGATTCGGTGGCAGCGTCGCTGGTTCTGCCCAAAACTGTACAAAGGGGAGGAGCAACTTTACATTAAGTTTTAGTTATAGATCGGCCTGTTCCTGGCAACTTTGCAGTTGGTCTTCAGTATTTTTTTTGCAATTGGTCTTCATTATTTATTGTTTTTATAAAGCAGCTTCGTGTGCCCTCACACCTATATATTGTTACTTTCTATTCTATTAACCCACTGCCTGGTTGCTAAGGTGAACAAGACCCTAGCAACCAGATAGCTATAAATAACTGACCCCCAGTTTCAGTGCGAGTGGAATCTATTGTAGGGGTTAATTGGGCCAAATCGACAGAACTGCCCGCAGCTCGTGGCACAGATATTATTAACCCTTTCCATCATTCTCCCCCAGTTAATATAAAGTTATTTCTGTGTTTGGGGTTTTATTAAAGTGTTTTTGTCAAATAAAATCTGCATCGAGTTTGTTCCTTTGGCTCCTCCTTCATTTTCCCTCACGTCGCAAATCCCTCCCCTTTGGTTTCTGCCGCGGATTCCAGGGATTTGGCTCCGCCCCCGGAAGCCCCCCAGCGACTGACCCCCCCCCCCCCTCCGTACGGCTCGTCTGCGGCGGGAGTTTTACTATATAAATATATACACATGGGCAATATTGTTGGCACCCAGTTATTGCAGTAACTCGTTTATTCCCCGCGGGTATTGGAACAGCCAATGGGACGTAATGTCTCACAAAACTCCACAAATGGGCCGGACACAATTATTGGCCCCCGTAACTTAATATTTAGTTGCACCCCCATAATAACTGAAATCCGTCGCTCCCTATAACCACCAATAAGCCCCTTGCCCCTCTCAGTCCCTATAACCGCCAATAAGCCCCTTACCCCTCTCAGCCCCTATAACCGCCAATAAGCCCCTTACCCCTCTCAGTACCTATAACCGCCAATAAGCCCCTTACCCCTCCCAGTCCCTATAACCGCCAATAAGCCCCTTACCCCTCTCAGCCCCTATAACCGCCAATAAGCCCCTTACCCCTCTCAGCCCCTATAACCGCCAATAAGCCCCTTACCCCTCTCAGCCCCTATAACCGCCAATAAGCCCCTTACCCCTCTCAGCCATTATAACCGCCAATAAGCCCCTTACCCCTCCCAGTCCCTATAACCACCAATAAGCCCCTTACCCCTCTCAGCCCCTATAACCGCCAATAAGCCCCTTATCCCTCCCAGTCCCTATAACCGCCAATAAGCCCCTTACCCCTCCCAGTCCCTATAACCGCCAATAAGCCCCTTACCCCTCTCAGTCCCTATAACCGCCAATAAGCCCCTTACCTCTCTCAGTCCCTATAACCGCCAATAAGCCCCTTACCCCTCTCAGTCCCTATAACCACCAATAAGCTCCTTGCCCCTCTCAGCCCCTATAACCACCAATAAGCCCCTCTCAGCGGGAATGTTGGACCTTCCTTTGCAAACGGCTCCAGGTCTCTCTTATTGGCGCCTTTTCCCAACAGGAATTGTAAGATCTCTCCACAGATGTTCAATGGGATTTAGATCTGGACTCATTGCTGGCCAATCAGAACTCCCCAGCGCTTTGTTGCCATCCATTTCTGGGTGCTTTTTGGCGTATGTTTGGGGTCATTGCCCTGCTGGAAGAGCCAAGATCATTGGGGGCATTGTCCTCCTGGAAGAGCCAAGATCATTGGGGGCATTGCCCTGCTGGAAGAGCCAAGATCATTGGGGGCATTGCCTTGCTGGAAGAGCCAAGATCATTGGGGCCATTGTCCTGCTGGAAGAGCCAAGATCATTGGGGTCATTGCCCTGCTGGAAGAGCCAAGATCATTGGGGTCATTGCCCTGCTGGAAGAGCCAAGATCATTGGGGTCATTGCCCTGCTGGAAGAGCCAAGATCATTGGGGTCATTGTCCTCCTGGAAGAGCCAAGATCATTGGGGGCATTGTCCTGCTGGAAGAGCCAAGATCATTGGGGGCATTGTCCTGCTGGAAGAGCCAAGATCATTGGGGTCATTGCCCTGCTGGAAGAGCCAAGATCATTGGGGTCATTGCCCTGCTGGAAGAGCCAAGATCATTGGGGTCATTGCCCTGCTGGAAGAGCCAAGATCATTGGGGTCATTGCCCTGCTGGAAGAGCCAAGATCATTGGGGTCATTGCCCTGCTGGAAGAGCCAAGATCATTGGGGGCATTGTCCTGTTGGAAGAGCCAAGATCATTAGGGGCATTGTCCTGCTGGAAGAGCCAAGATCATTGGGGCCATTGTCCTGCTGGAAGAGCCAAGATCATTGGGGTCATTGCCCTGCTGGAAGAGCCAAGATCATTGGGGTCATTGCCCTGCTGGAAGAGCCAAGATCATTGGGGTCATTGCCCTGCTGGAAGAGCCAAGATCATTGGGGTCATTGCCCTGCTGGAAGAGCCAAGATCATTGGGGTCATTGCCCTGCTGGAAGAGCCAAGATCATTGGGGTCATTGCCCTGCTGGAAGAGCCAAGATCATTGGGGTCATTGCCCTGCTGGAAGAGCCAAGATCATTGGGG
>NC_030682.2:154217371-154222371 GCF_000004195.4 Xenopus tropicalis | reverse complement strand
TGATTGAAAGAGGGTCCCGAAATAAGAGCGTTGCATGTAGTACAGCTGGGACATTTATAGCAACCCATTTTTGTAGAGGAGAGCCAGGAGGTGGGATTGGCAGATTGATAGCAGTGACTCGGGTCAGTCTTTACTAGAATGTCTCTCAAGCTATGCCCCCTCCTATAGGCTATCCGTGGAGGATGTCTAAAAACAGATGGTAGTGTACGATCTTTCGCTAGGACTGACCAATGATAAGAAATTGCCTTGGTCAGAGGTCTTTTATCTGGAGCAAACGTAGTAATAAAAGTCAGTCTCTCATTAGTAGCTTCCGGAGGAGTTTTCTCTTTTGTTCTCAAGGCGATGGCCTGTGTTAGGGATGCCGCTTTCTGTCTCGAGGATTCTAGCAGCCGTGGTGCATACCCTCTCTGAGTAAAGCGTGTCTCAAGTTCATCAAGTTGATGTAGCTTAATTGTGTCAGAGTTGTTTCTGATCATGCGTACCATTTGTGAGTATGGGATACTCTGTAGGGTATGTGGGGGATGGCACGATGTAAAGTGTAATAAAGTATTGCGGTCCGTATCCTTTCTAAAGGTTGTAGTCTCCAGTGTAGATCCTGTCACCGATAGGGCCAAATCCAAAAACGAAACCGAAGTTGTATCAAGATGTGCTGTAAATCGTATTGTGGTTGGTAACTCATTAAGATCCTTAACCATTGACCAGAACTGGTCAGCTGTGCCAGTCCACAGTAAAAACAGGTCGTCAATAAAGCGAAACATTTTATGAATGTACTTGCCATATGTAGGAAAGATGTATGAATGTTCATATTGAGCCATAAAAAGGTTGGCAAAAGATGGTGCGACATTCGAACCCATACTGGTCCCACTCGTCTGTTGGTAGTATGAATGTTCAAATTTAAAATAATTCAATGTCAAACAATGTGAGAGTAGTTCAATAAGAAATTCAATTGGAGGTCTGTCCTTGTCAGGGTATTTTAACAAATAGTTTTTGATGTTTGTTATACCTTCTTTTGTTGGAATCACAGTGTATAGTGAAGAAACGTCCATTGTTGCGAGTAAAATACCCGAAGGTAAAGGGTATAAAGTTTGTAGTTTCAGTAGGAGGTCCCCTGTGTCCCTGATGTAAGTTTGTGTTGCTTTAACCATAGGTTGTAGGAAAAAATCTATATACATGGACAAAGGTTGACCCAGCTGGGGTTTTAACCCCCCTATGGCTGGGCATGGGAGTGTGGCAAGAAGCTGGTGTCCTGGGTGTGGAGTCAGGTGGGCTGTGTGGCAGTATTAGTGAAGTTACAGGGAACATTGGGCTCCCACTTGATTGGTCCACACAGCCCACCTGACAGTCACCAGACACAAGGTTATTTAAGGAGCTTACCCAGGCTAGCTGTGCAGTCTGGTCAGCGCCGGGTGTGGAAATCCTGGGGAGGCACCTCCATTGCCGTTTCAGCTAGTTTCCTGTCATGGAGAGGGGAGGAGTCCTCGCTGCCCAGCCTGCTAAGGAAGATATTGAGCGTGTTGTGGAGTGGCTGCGCCACCATGTGGCACCTGAGGAAATTACACGCATTTTATATCCGGTCCCAGAGCAGCATTTTTTGGAAGACCAGTCAGAGGATGCGGCTAGTGCTGAAGTAGATAGTGCTTCAAGCAGCATTCCCAGGCCACTTATAAAGCGTCGCCTTGCAGGGAAACTGCCTGCAAAGAAGGGAGCTATGAAGCGTAAGAAGCCAGGGATGCAGGGCCCTAGTAAGTCTCTCAAATGGCCTGCAGTATCCCCACCTCAGCACACTGGGAACCTGGAGCAACCTGGTCCTTCAACTCTGCAAAGTGGTGAGTTACGTGGTATATCTGCGCCACAACCTCCTGTTCCACAGAGACAAGAGGACTTCCAGACTCCAAGCACCAGTACAACTCAGACTCCCTCTACACTTCAGCAACTTGGTAATGTATCTCATTTAAATGACATTACTGTAATTAAGGAAGTGATGCAGTCACTGTCCACAGTTATTAACAAATTGCAAGATGGGTCTGGGGCTTCAGACAGAGTTATCCCTATTGGGGTTTCAGAAGCCAGTTTGAGGGATGTAACTGTCTGTGACCCTACCCCACTAGGTCTCCACCTCTCTTCTTCCATTAAGGACAAGATTATGAGAGAGGAATACATTGACATATTGTCTTTGTTACCGTCTTATAAAGAATTTATAAAAATGGAGAAAAAGGGAGATAGTGAGGAGACTAGAAGGCGGCCAGTAGCCAGAACATTTTCTAACTGGTTACAGGCTTTTTGTATTTTTGCAAATGTGCTATGTTCAAAAAAGCCACATCTTTCACCTCAATTGTTTAAACACCTGGATATTATACTGGAAGCCTACCGTGCATATGGCGGTATCTCGTGGTTCATTTATGATGAACGTTTTCGGCAAAAACTTGCAGTACATCCGGGGTTGACTTGGGGCCAGAAAGATGTGGACTTATGGATGGGAATGTTGGCACCAAAGCCGACATTTCCATCCACAACTCGCCCAGCAACAACAAAACCCAATGTGTGTTGGGCTTACAATGAGACGACATGCAAGTGGCAAGCCGCGTGTCGGTACAAGCACGAATGTGTGCACTGTGCAGGGAATCACCCGGCATTTCGCTGCATTCGGAAATTTACAGGTAACAAACCCAACACAAAGGATCTTCAAGGAAAAAGCAACATCACCAGTGAACTTAGCAAAAATGTTGCCTTGGCTAAGCATATATCCCGACAAACTGAAGGGGGAACTGCTTAGATCCGGTTTTCAATGTGGTTTTTGGATACCAATTGAGAGGGTTAGGCCATCCAAGGTAGTCCCAGATAATCTTAAATCTGTCTATCAGCATCCACAGGTAGTTAGGGAAAAAATTAGAAAAGAGCTAGAGCTCGGGAGGATTCTCGGTCCATTCACTGAGTTCCCCTTCCTGAATTTTAAAGTCTCACCATTGGGGGTGGTCCCTAAAAGAGACCCTGGGACATATAGGCTCATACACCATTTGTCATTTCCCATGGGGGATTCGGTCAATGATGGTATAGATATCGAGTTGTGTACTGTATCCTATTCTTCTTTGGATGAGGCATTATCACTGCTACGCAAATGTGGTAAGGGAGCTTTGATGTCAAAGTGTGATATACAATCTGCCTTTAGGTTACTCCCTATCAATCCTCAGTGTTTCCACCTACTGGGGTTCCACTTTGATGGACTGTTCTATTTCGACAGGTGCCTTCCCATGGGGTGCTCCCTTTCATGTTTTTATTTTGAAGCTTTTTCAACTTTTGTGGAATGGTCCCTCAAATGGGAAACTGGATCGGAATATGTCATTCATTATTTGGATGACTTCTTGTTCTTGGGCCCCCATGGGACAGACACCTGTAGAAGAATGCTTAACACATTTGTATGGCTAGCACAGGAATTTGGTATTCCCCTTGCACCAGAAAAGACAGTATATCCGACTACATCTATAGTTTTTCTAGGAATAGAAATAGATTCGATTAGGATGGAATTTAGACTCCCTGAGGATAAAGTCAACAAGCTAAAATTGCTGGTGGCTGCTACTTTAACCTGCAGTAAATTGAAATTAAAACAGTTGCAGAGTCTCATTGGCCACTTAAACTTTGCCACTAGGATCATGCCAATTGGTCGGGTCTTTACCAAAAGATTATGTACTTTGACAGCAGGCATTAGGAATCCTAACTGGCATATTCGTATTCCCTTGGAAGTTAAGAGTGATTTGTTAATATGGCAACAATTTCTAGAACACTTTAATGGAAAAACTTGCTGGCAAGAGGATTATGTGGACAATGAGACCCTGCAACTGTTCACGGATGCTGCATCTACAGTAGGATTTGGGGCATTTTTTTCAAAACCAATGGTCCGTGGGCACCTGGCCAACAAAATGGATAGAGGCGGGGCTCACTAAAAATATGGTACTGCTAGAATTTTTTCCAATTTTGGTTTCTATTGAAATTTGGGGGTTGGAATTATCAAATAAGAAAATTATAGTAAATTGTGATAATTTGGGTGTTGTGCAAGTTATTAATAACATGTCCTCTTCATCACCACCAGTACTAAACTTACTAAGACAATTTGTCCTTAGAGCTCTGTCTCGCAACATTATGGTTAAGGCAAGGCATATCCCTGGTATATATAATAAAACTGCTGACGCTTTATCTCGCTTGCAGTTTCAGATTTTTTGGGAGCTACAAAGGAATGCATGCGAAGTGGGAGTCACCTGTCCCAGTTATCTGTGGGACTTGGTATTCCCAATATAATGTCGGCATTACACCAGTCAGTGGCTGTTAAAACCTGGAACGATTATTTATCATCCTGGACAGACTGGCAAAGTTTTAAAGGCTGCAATGTTTTTTCAGTGACCCTGTGTGACAGTGACTTACTGATACTGTTTGTTTTAGATTGTGCCCAGAAGGGGCAATCTATTAATAGTATTAAAAGGAAAGTGGCTGGGATTTCATTTTGGGCCAGATTGCTAAATATAAACTTCACCAAAGAACCACTTGTACAGCAGATTCTTAAAGGCTTAGCGCGCAATAAGGCCAAATCTGATACCAGGAAACCCATTACGGTCTCGTTGCTTTGTAAACTGGTTAAAGTCCTGCCCCAAGTCTGTTTTGATGATTATGAAACCTGTTTATTTAGAACATTATTTGTTATTGTTTATTTTGCAGCAATGCGTATAAGTGAAGCGGTTGCCCCAAATAAATTTACACCAGGTGGAATTTTGCGTAAGGATATTGCTCTAATGGGGGATAGACTTCGTATCAATATTCGGGTATCCAAAACAGACGCGGTGGGTAAGGGATGCATTATTTGGCTGGGCCATTTTGTTGATTCACTTTTGTGTCCTGTCAGGAATTTTCAAACATTTTGTAACATCCGGCCTGAGTCAGATGGCCCTTTCTTCATGCACAGAAATGGAGACTATCTCTCTAGATTTCAATTTAACAAAGTTTTCAGCATGTGT